>NC_084751.1:50095258-50137758 GCF_033978785.1 Entelurus aequoreus
CTCATCACTTTAGCTGTTTACATTACTTCACTGTTTACATTACTCATCAGTCATCACCTTAGCCACCTTCAGTGTTTGCCATATGTACCACTGGTTACATTGAATTATAGAAACAATAGTAGTTCTTGGAAAGCACAACTTGGAGCCTCCATTTTTCAACGGTATTGGTTTGTAAATAGAAAAGTTGACATATGGAAGCAGATGTGTCCATAAGAAACAATGTAAACATGAATATTAGCTTCCAGCCTTGACAAAAGTCCATATTTTATGATAGCTTCGTACACTTTGAACACGATATAAAGCAATATACAGTAATGTGTATCCAACAAACATAAGGTTTTTAATAACAAAGTCAAAACAACAACAAGAAGTCGCTCAATTGTACTCATTTTCATCCGACACACTGTCACTAGCACTGTGGTGCACTCCCAGTTTGAAAACTTCTTAACTTTAAAGGCCTACTGAAAGCCACTACTACTAGCGACCACGCAGTCTGATAGTTTATATATCAATGATGAAATCTTAACATTGCAACACATGCCAATACGGCCGGGTTAACTTATAAAGTGACATTTTAAAATTCCCGGGAAATATCCGGCTGAAACATCGCGGTATGATGACGTATGCGCGTGACGAAGTCCGAGTAACGGAAGTTATGGTACCCCGTAGAATCCTATACAAAAAGCTCTGTTTTCATTTCATAATTCCACAGTATTCTGGACATCTTTTGCAATTTTTTTAATGAACAATGAAGGCTGCAAAGAAGACAGTTGTAGGTGGGATCGGTGTATTAGCAGCGGACTACAGCAACACAACCAGGAGGACTTTGTTGGAGCGCTAGCCGCCGACTTCACCTTGACTTCCTACGTCTCCGGGCCGCCAAACGCATCGGGTGAAGCCCTTCGTCCTTCTGCCGATCGCCGGAACGCAGGTGAGCACGGGTGTTGATGAGCAAATGAGGGCTGGCTGGCGTAGGTGGAGAGCTAATGTTTTTAGCGTAGCTCTGTGCAGTCCGATTGCTAAGTTAGCTTCAATGGCGTCGTTAGCACAGCATTGTTAACCTTCGCCAGCCTGGAAAGCATTAACCGTGTATTTACATGTCCACGGTTTAATAGTATTGTTGATTTTCTATCTAGCCTTCCAGTCAGGGGTTTATTTCTTTTGTTTCTATATGCAGTTAAAGCACGATGCTATCACGTTAGCTCGTAGCTTAAGCATTTCGCCGATGTATTGTCGTGGAGATAAAAGGCACTGAATGTCCATTTCGCGTTCTCGACTCTCATTTTCAAGAGGATATAGTATCCCAGGTGCTTTAAAATACAAATCTGTGATCCACAATAGAAAAAGGAGAGAGTGTGGAATCCAATGAGCCAGCTTGTACCTAAGTTACGGTCAGAGCGAAAAAAGATACGTCCATCGCTGCCTCTCAAGTCCTTCACTGTAACGTTCCTCATCAACGAATCTTTCATCCTCGCTCAAATTAATGGGGTAATCGTCACTTTCTCGGTCCGAATCTCTCTCGCTCCATTGTAAACAACGGGGAATTGTGAGGAATACTAGCTCCTGTGACGTCACGCTACTTCCGCTACAGGCAAGGCTTTTTTTTTATCAGCGAGCAAAAGTTGCGAACTTTATCGTCGATTTTCTCTACTAAATCCTTTCAGCAAAAATATGGCAATATCGCGAAGTGATCAAGTATGACACATAGAATGGATCTGCTATTCCCGTTTAAATTAAAAAAAATCATTTCAGTAGGCCTTTAACAGCCAGGTCGCTACAATGATTAGGAATAAATAAAATAGACTTGACCTTGTTGGTTCATCTCTTTTAGCGCGCGGCGGAAGGGAAGGAGAGTGGAGAGGCTGTGTCAACAACGCTGTGGATACTTTCTGTATGTTTCAATGAACACGTAGCTTGTCCATGGCTTTCTTTGGACTCATACTGAGGTAACACAAGTAGAAACATGTAAACTCCTAAAAAGCACATCAAGTAACTATTAGCACAGTAGCTAACGACAGCACTGCTTTACTGACTGAATAAGATCGATCAGCCCGCCCACATTTCATGTGCTGCCGGACACAAAATGGCTGCTCTGCGAGGCACACAATGGGTGGTACGTGCACTAAGACAATGTACGTACACCAACGCATATTTGTATTCGCTCTGTGGTTTGTAAATCAAAAAGTTCCTTCAATGAGGAGTTCATAAATGGAGGTTCCACTGTATATGAACTCCAAGTGCATAATAGTAGACAACCACAGTGTATACCACCAGGGGTGTAATCCTGTATTCTACATTTCAGCTTTAAAGATAAAATGCCAGGCTGAATAAAACAACAAAAGTCATGTAATGTGTGACAAACATGTTTAATATTGAATACTTTAGCAGCCTGCAGGTGTTCTTTAAATACTGCAGTGTGTCACAATAAAGTGTAACACAATAGCAGCATGACACCTCTTGAAAAGAAGGTTCTGCAACCAACCGTCATGATTATTATTGTTGTGAAAATGTACATAAGTGCTGACATGGCTGGAACAGGAAGTCCTCACTGCGGCTAAAGATGGTTCAAGTGACACTGACTTCAACTGCACTTTTAATACTTAGCTGGATCACACGGCTGGTTCTAGCTGTCTGCCATCTGGGCTATGGTCCAGGGTGGACGTCTCTCAGGTGGGAGTCTCTCAGGTAGAAGTCTCTCAGGTTGAAGTCTGTCAGGTAGAAGTCTCTCAGGTGGAAGTCTCTCAGGTGGAAGTCTCTCAAGTAGAAGTCTCTCAGGTGGAAGTCTCTCAGGTGGAAGTCTCTCAAGTGGAAGTCTCTCAGGTGGAAGTCTCTCAGGTAGAAGTCTCTCAGGTGGAAGTCTCTCAGGTGGAAGTCTCTCAGGTAGAAGTCTCTCAGGTGGAAGTCTCTCAGGTAGAAGTCTCTCAGGTGGAAGTCTCTCAGGTAGAAGTCTCTCAGGTAGAAGTCTCTCAGGTGGAAGTCTGTCAGGTAGAAGTCTCTCAGGTAGAAGTCTCTCAGGTGGAAGTCTCTCAGGTGGAAGTCTCTCAGGTGGAAGTCTCTCAGGTAGAAGTCTCTCATGTGGAAGTCTCTCAGGTAGAAGTCTCTCTCAGGTGGAAGTCTCTCTCAGGTGGAAGTCTCTCAGGTAGAAGTCTCTCAGGTAGAAGTCTCTCAGGTAGAAGTCTCTCAGGTGGAAGTCTCTCAGGTAGAAGTCTCTCAGGTAGAAGTCTCTCAGGTGGAAGTCTCTCAGGTAGAAGTCTCTCAGGTGGAAGTCTCTCAGGTGGAAGTCTCTCAGGTGGAAGTCTCTCAGGTGAAAGTCTCTCAGGTAGAAGTCTCTCAGGTAGAAGTCTCTCAGGTAGAAGTCTCTCAGGTGGAAGTCTCTCAGGTGGAAGTCTCTCAGGCGGAAGTCTCTTAGGCGGAAGTCTCTCAGGTGGAAGTCTCTCAGGTGGAAGTCTCTCAGGTAGAAGTCTCTCAGGTGGAAGTCTCTCAGGTGGAAGTCTCTCAGGTAGAAGTCTCTCAGGTAGAAGTCTCTCAGGTGGAAGTCTCTCAGGTAGAAGTCTCTCAGGTGGAAGTCTCTCAGGTAGAAGTCTCTCAGGTAGAAGTCTCTCAGGTAGAAGTCTCTCAGGTGGAATTCTCTCAGGTAGAATTCTGTCAGGTAGAAGTCTCTCAGGTGGAAGTCTCTCAGGTAGAAGTCTCTCAGGTAGAAGTCTCTCAGGTGGAAGTCTCTCAGGTAGAATTCTTTCAGGTAGAAGTCTCTCAGGTGGAAGTCTCTCAGGTAGAAGTCTCTCAGGTGGAATTCTCTCAGGTAGAATTCTTTCAGGTAGAAGTCTCTCAGGTGGAAGTCTCTCAGGTAGAAGTCTCTCAGGTAGAAGTCTCTCAGGTGGAAGTCTCTCAGGTAGAATTCTTTCAGGTAGAAGTCTCTCAGGTGGAAGTCTCTCAGGTAGAAGTCTCTCAGGTGGAAGTCTCTCAGGTGAAAGTCTCTCAGGTGGAAGTCTCTCAGGTGGAAGTCTCTCTCAGGTGGAAGTCTCTTAGGCGGAAGTCTCTCAGGTAGAAGTCTCTCATGTGGGAGTCCCTCAGGTGGAAGTCTCTCAGGTAGAAGTCTCTCAGGTGGGAGTCTCTCAGGTGGAAGTCTCTCTCAGGTGGAAGTCTCTCAGGTAGAAGTCTCTTAGGTAGAAGTCTCTCAGGTGGAAGTGTCTCAGGTGGAAGTCTCTCAGGTGTGCCGCAATGATGTAGACGGGGGGGGGGGGGGGGGGGTAGGTGTGACTCTCAGGCTATTATCAGGTCAGGATATATTGTTTGTGTCTGAAGGGGTGAGCTCAGCCCTTGGGTTAATTAGAAGTTAGGAATGTAAATGACAACAAAACATGCTTAAGAATAAAACTGATTTAATGCTTAAAATTAGACTCAGTCATGTTATTTCATGTTGAAGTTAGAACTGCACTTGTGTGGAAGTGTAATATTTATTTATTAAACACTCTTGTGTATTGACAGGAAGTGTAATATTTATTTATTAAACACTCTTGTGTATTGACAGGAAGTTTAATATTTATTTATTAAACACTCTTGTGTATTGACAGGAAGTTTAATATTTATTTATTAAACACTCTTGTGTATTGACAGGAAGTTTAATATTTAGATATTAAACAGTCATTGCAAGTTGTGTATTGCCAGGAAGTTTCTTGCTTCATGATAAACATTATTCTGCCAAATAAACACTTCAACAAATGTTTGCTATGAAAGTGATGATGTTTTACACATAATGTCATCGTGCATCTTTTCATGTGGTGGTGAAAAGTAGTCCACTCAGAAACATGCTGGCTCACTTGAATCAAACCACAAGCAATCACAGGTTTCAATAGTTTAGAAGAGAAGTGGCAAGAGTCGTCCAGCAGGTGTCAGTGTTGTTGCACACAAGTGGACTGTGCTTGTTCCAAGTCCAGCAGGTGTCAGTGTTGTTGCACACAAGTGGACTGTGCTTGTTCCAAGTCCAGCAGGTGTCAGTGTTGTTGCACACAAGTGGACTGTGCTTGTTCCAAGTCCAGCAGGTGTCAGTGTTGTTGCACACACGTGGACTGTGCTTGTTCCAAGTCCAGCAGGTGTCAGTAATGTTGCACACAAGTGGACTGTGCTTGTTCCAAGTCCAGCAGCCAACATGTCTTTTGTCCTTTTATTTTCAGTTGTAAAAAGCCTATTTTACTATAAGAAATCACATGTTTTGGGCATGTCTAGCATGTGTGAGGATGATTACTGACACAATATATTGGCAAATACTAGCATTGTTTACTTTGAAGTGGGTTTACACGTAAGGACCTGAAGATAAAGTCCAAACATCCTGTCTTCTTTTCAACAACTGCTCAACAACGATGCTGCAAACTGAAAATATGTATTTTTACTACCGTCAGGTAAGATAAATAAAAAGGTTATCTGGAGATAAATCAAAATGAGAGCATAGATTAGTTGTGCAGACTTAGGCAACAGCAAGTCTATAAAAGAACCTACTCAAAAGTTAGTGATTGTAATCATCACCTGGCTGGATCAGACCATAGTATGTCATCCACCTCAATCCTGCAAGGTGTGTGTGTGTGTGAAGCATTGTGGGTAATATACCTGGGAAGCATTGTGGGTAATATAGCTGGGAAGCAATGTGGGTAATATAAGTGTGAAGCATTGTGGGTAATATAAGTGTGAAGCATTGTGGGTAATATTAAGTGTGAAGCATTGTGGGTAATATACCTGGGAAGCATTGTGGGTAATATAAGTGTGAAGCATTGTGGGTAATATTAAGTGTGAAGCATTGTGGGTAATATACCTGGGAAGCATTGTGGGTAATATAAGTGTGAAGCATTGTGGGTAATATAAGTGTGAAGCATTGTGGGTAATATACCTGGGAAGCATTGTGGGTAATATAAGTGTGAAGCATTGTGGGTAATATACCTGGGAAGCATTGTGGGTAATATAAGTGTGAAGCATTGTGGGTAATATAAGTGTGAAGCATTGTGGGTAATATAAGTGTGAAGCATTGTGGGTTATATACCTGGGAAGCATTGTGGGTAATATAAGTGTGAAGCATTGTGGGTAATATAAGTGTGAAGCATTGTGGGTAATATAAGTGTGAAGCATTGTGGGTAATATAAGTGTGAAGCATTGTCGGTAATATAAGTGTGAAGCATTGTGGGTAATATAAGTGTGAAGCATTGTGGGTAATATACCTGGGAAGCATTGTGGGTAATATAAGTGTGAAGCATTGTGGGTAATATAGGTGTGAAGCATTGTGGGTAATATAAGTGTGAAGCATTGTGGGTAATATACCTGGGAAGCATTGTGGGTAATATAGGTGTGAAGCATTGTGGGTAATATAGTGTAATATTAGGCACATCTGCACAGTGGTTTAGTTGACTTTGTGTAGACTTTATTTACAGTGTCAACATTAGTGTGGAAGCAAGTGTAAACAAGTGTAATAGAAAGGAAGTGGTCTAAAAAGTGCAGCACATATTTGAATGAAAGGAGACAAACATTGGTGGTTTATTTTGGTGACTAGCTTCTCTGCAACCATGACTCAGCATATTGTAGGAGCTTTCCCTCAATGACCATGATGAAGATTTATTATTAACGTTACGTGTCATCAAGTCACACCTTACAATGTTACGTGTCACAAGGTAGTGAGTTACGATGTTACGTGTCACAAGGTAATGAGTTACAATGTTACGTGTCACAAGGTAATGAGTTACGATGTTACGTGTCACACATTAACAGTAAAGGCTGGAACATAGTTTCGTGTCACCTAGTCTGTGTCCTCCCTGACAGTGTCTTGTTTGATTGATAGTTCTTACACGGGGGTGTTGCCAAACTTGTAATCCTCTTCCCAAACACCAGGGGGCAGTGTCTCCAGAAGGACGAAGTGCAGACTAGATATTGTGTATTTCCTTCCTGTACAACCACAACTTTGTCTACACTAGAACTAATTATTCACAATAATAATGTTACTTTTAATGGACGTTTTACTTCTAAACCTTTGTGAAGATGGACCGTGCAACTTGTGAAGGAGTCGCGGCACAGGACGTTATTATTTGCAACAATAGTCGGCTGTTTGGGACAAGAAAGATCCAACATGTAATAAAATAAAAAATAAAGAAAACTATTAGATAAGTATTTAAGTGAAGGACATGCTGGTGTTTATCTCCATGGTGATGTTCAGACTACACTGGGCCTGAAAGATGATTGACAAGAATGACAAATGTTGAGTGTGAGAGAAAAAGACGTGTCCATGAGGAAGAACGTGTCTCGGAATTGGACCTGTGAGCACAAGATTGGCAATAAAAGTTAAGTGTCGTACTTTTACTTTGTGACTTCTTCTGGACACAACAACAACATAATGAGTGGAAAATCAACACATTCAGTAATTACTTTCTGAGATATTAATTACACAATTACAATTATTTATTTAATTACACAATTACAATGAATTAATTACACAATTACAATATCAGTTGTCATGCAAGTGTTTCATCACTGTTAATAATAATAATAATAATAATAAATTTTACTTATTAGGCGCCTTTCTAAGCACTGAAAGACACCGTACAAAATCAAAACAATAAAATCAATTGGATACAAAGAAGAAAGATGGATAAGATTTACAGTGAATAAGCAGTCAGGAACATGTGTCTTGGTTTAAAGAGGATGTAATAATAATAATAATAATAATAATAATAATAGATGTAGAGTCCATCTTCCCACTTTCTTCTTTCCCAAACCTGGAACACAAAGTAACGTGGACTGTAGAAGCTAATGCTAAAGCTAATGCTAAGCAAGTGAGAGCAGGTGTTTCATTTTGGCGTTTGCTACAGCAACTAATGGCGGAGATGCTTGGAACTCACATTTAAGCTTGAAACTTGAAAGACAAGTTCAGCTGAGAGACAGCTCTTATCTCAAAACACTCTTAAGTCAGGGCGCTTTTAAGTTGAGGTACCACTGTAATTGTATTCAAAGTGTTTGTCGGAAACACCGAAACTATTTATTCCACAGTGTCGTAAATCTACAGTCATCTTATTGCGTTTACACTAAATGTTAACACAAAAAAACTTTTTTTAGAGAACATTTTACTTTTGTGTGCCGAAAACAATGACCACTACGTAGAAATGACGACATGAATGGATGAATGAACATTACCTCACTTCATACTTGGCTATAAGTTCTTTCTTGGATTCAATATTGTTCTTCAACTTCTTTATCAAAGTACTGGCACTTACATTATAGCAGAAAGTACACATTTATTTGGGCCAGTTATTTTAAAACTGTACTAAATAAAAAAAGTACTATGTTTGGTTATTTGATACGCAGGCAAATGGAATATTTTGTTAGGTGCAAAGTTTGGCCGTGCGAATTCTATGAAAATCAGGTCATACGAAAACTGAAGCACCACTGGAATTAATAATTAATTCTATTGTAAGTGTCCTTGTAATTTAAAAAATGTCATGACGGGGGGGGGTGGGGGGGGGGGGTTCGCAGCTTGCTGCAAAGTTTGTTCTCCCGGGATACAAACTGACTTTTACGGACAAGGGTAGCAGGTAGGAACATATTTATTAATCTAACTACAAAATAACAGGCAAAAACTCTCTTAACTATGGCATGAAATAAACAAGACTTATGTAGAGGGTTGGGTGACAATAGCGTGAAGCAAACAACTAGCATAAACTATAGCATAGCAAGAAACAAACAACTAACATCAACTATGGCATAGAACAACCTGAAACTGTGGCATGAAACAACTAACATGAACTATGGCATGGAACAACTATGAAACTGTGGCATGAAACAACTAACATCAACTATGGCATAGAACAACCTGAAACTGTGGCATGAAACAACTAACATGAACTATGGCATGAAACAACTATGAAACTGTGGCATGAAACAACTAACATGAACTATGGCATAGAACAACCTGAAACTGTGGCATGAAACAACTAACATGAACTATGGCATGGAACAACATGAAACTGTGGCATGAAACAACTAACATGAACTATGGCATGGAACAACTATGAAACTGTGGCATGAAACAACTAACATGAACTATGGCATAGAACAACCTGAAAGTGTGGCATGAAACAACTCACATGAACTATGGCATAGAACAACATGAAACTGTGGCATGAAACCAATAACTAGCATAACTGTAGAATCAGACCTGAAACGAGCAATGACGCCAGGCCGACTGACTGGCAAAGGCGGTTTAAATCGTCTTCTTGATTAGAGCCAGGTGAGCGTGCGAACACCAGCGGCAGGTGAAAATCATATGTCACCATGGCAACCAAAACAAACAAGAGTGCACAAAAAAACAGGAACTATGGAGTTAAACTAACAGAACACAACGAAAACATGACAAAAATAATGCAATTGGAAATGTTTTTCCTGCAGTGTTTGGTGGATCTTTTTGAATATTAAAACTGCTATTGAAATATTGCTAATTATGCATTTTCAATACCACAAACATGTTTAGCAGGTTTCCACATGGACTTTTTCCAAATGTGAAATGACAAAATGAGCCTCATGCAGTTTGGATCCCAGCCATGCTTTTGTTCCTTGAGGGGAGACAAATATTCCTGCCACAGTTGCAGTTTATCGCGTTAGATGGAAAGATGCAGCAAAATCCTTCAGAGGAATGAAGATGTCGAAATAGCATCTGATTGGTTTCACTGCTTTGCATTAATGGATCCTGATTGGATGTTTTTCCATTCTGTGATTATATCATTTTCAATTACTTCTATTTGCGGAATGCATGATTTGTATTTCTTTAGTTTTTTCTACAAAACCTAACTAGATCATAAACAAATCCCAACAAAATGAGTGATATTAAACTATGTTGATTTGAGGGCCACATTTCAACAACCTTTACCTTTCACTCTTTCTCTTTTTTCTACAACATATTCTGTGGTCCTCTACAGTAGACATTTGATGTTGGTGTTTATTTTGTCAGTTTTAGGACCGTCTCTATGACAACACTTTACAATCTGCTGCAAAACTGTACAGTAGTGAAGGTATTTGTTTTGAATTTAAAGAGCTTTTTGATCCTCGTCCTCTCATTGTGACGCAGAATCCACCCACTAATAGGGAATGTGAGCTGGGTTTAGACCTTCGTGAGACAGGTTAGTTTTACCCTCCTGATCAGTGGTTCTTAACCTGGGTTGGATGGAACCCTAGGGGTTGGGTGAGTCGGGCTCAGGGGTTCGGCGGAGGTCAAAACACACCCGACTCATCGTGTAAATACAAACTTCTCCCTATCGGCGTATTACGAATACGGCAACAGCTGACTGATTTGCAGGTGTGTCATTTGTTGTGAGTTTATGCACTGTGTTGGTTTTGTTGTTTGAACAAGGTGATGTTCATGCACGCTTCATTTTATGCACCAGTAATAAAACATGCTAACACTTTAGTATGGGGAACATATTCACCATTAATTAGTTGCTTATTAACATGCAAATTAGTAACATATTGGCTCTTAACTAGTCATTATTAAGTACTTATTAATGCCTTATTCGGCATGGCCTTATTATAACCCTAACCCTCTAACCCTGACCCTAACCCTCTAACCCTGGCCCTAACCCTCTAACCCAGGGGTGTCAAACTCATTTTAGATCGGGGGCCACTTGGAGAAAAATCTACATCCAAGTGGGCCGGACTGGTAATATCACGGCACGATAACTTAAAAATAAAGACAACTTCAGATTGCTTTCTTTTTAAAAAAATAGAACAAGCATATTCTGAAAATGTACAAATCATAATGTTGTTGGGTTTCTTTTACAATTACCTGTTGCGGTTAATATTATATATACTGTATTTGTCGTTATTTATGTTTGCTGAATAAATGTTCATTAGTCAAATCCTTGGTGTTACTTTTCAATCTATCAAGATAAAAAAATTATATCAAAATCAAATTACAGGATGTTATTTATGTAGTTCCATAATTTTCCTCGACTGATGTACTAACATCATGTGGTTTATTTTGTACATATGTATCTACAAAGACACAAATAATTGCTATTGCGACATCCAGTGGACACATTTAGAACAGCGGTTTATTTCATTCAAAAATTTCAGCTACATTTTTGTACTTTGCCAACTCATTCCGCGGGCCGGGTAAAACTGGTCCGCGGGCCTGATCCAGCCCTCGGGCCGTATGTTTGACACCCCTGCTGTAACCCTAACCCTAACCAAAAAACTCTAAATGAAGTCTTTGTTACTTAGAATATGTTCCCCATACTAAAGTGTTACCAAAAACATAGAACTTTGTCTTGAATTTGAAAAAAAAACATTTTATTTTTCACTAAAAAAGGGTTGAATGCGCATATGAAACTGGTGGGGTTCGGTACCTCCAACAAGGTTAAGAACCACTGCTCCTGATGAAGTGTTGTTGCTGTAGTAATCATTTTTGCAATGCAGGCTGCTGAAAATAATGGAAAGCACCTCTTTACACAGCAACAAGGTGTTTTTTGCCACAAAACACATTTTTTTTAGGATATTCAACACTCTACTGCCATCTGAGGGTTAAAGTGGACAGTGCACACCCCAATTTGTCACGTTTCATGTGTCAGGTAAAGCACGGTGAATGGGGCCATAGGAATGCCATTTCTACTGAAAGGCCCTCACAAGTTGTTTTTTTAAAATTTGCGAGCCACCAATTAAATTTCCCAAAAGATGGAAAAGAGAGGAGCTAAAATGGAACGTTGAGGAACACCACCAGTACAACTAAAGAAGTTGACTACTGATTGCAGGAAGTAAATAAAGCCTGTGACATTAATCACATGACAAAAGTGTCAAAAAGGAGAGGACTTAAAGGAGTGCCTTGAGGAACGCCTCAGTTATGTAAATCACAAGTTTGGACCTCAGTGTTGTATGTTTGGTTAAAATGCCAATGCAAGGATGTGCCAAAGTGGTCCAAGTTCTTCTGTACAACAGGAGCACTCCAGTCTTTTAGGACTTTGCTGCAAATGTTTGTGTAACAAGTCTGGAAGTGAACTGCTATGGTGGCATCTGCACCTGCTGTAGATCTTCTACTCACGCTTGTTAAGATGATTTAGGAGTTATTCTCCTGAGTTTAAGGTGATTGGCATAACCTGAACATGGTGAGAAGTTGCAATCTGTCATGTTCATGTGACATTGGACAGACTTTCAAGGTCACTGGCAGTCTGTGGTGACGTTATTAAGTTAAGTTAAGTTAAGTCTGTGGTGACGTTATTAAGTTAAGTTAAGTTAAGTCTGTGGTGATGTTATTAAGTTAAGTTAAGTTAAGTCTGTGGTGACGTTATTAAGTTAAGTTAAGTTAAGTCTGTGGTGATGTTATTAAGTTAAGTTAAGTTAAGTCTGTGGTGACGTTATTAAGTTAAGTTAAGTTAAGTCTGTGGTGACGTTATTAAGATCCATCCAGCATCTCTTCATGTTCAGCCAAAGTGTGATGAAGATTTAAGGCTGCTTGTGAAGTGTCTTGGTGGGTTAGGGTTAGGATAGTCCAGCAGCATCCCAGGTAATCTCATTTACTAGTCCAGCAGCATCCCAGGTAATCTCATTTACTAGTCCAGCAGCATCCCAGGTAATCTCATTTACTAGTCCAGCAACATCACAGGTAATCTCATTTACTAGTCCAGCAGCATCCCAGGTAATCTCATTTACTAGTCCAGCATCATCCCGGGTAATCTCATTTACTAGTCCAGCATCATCCCAGGTAATCTCATTTACTAGTCCAGCAGCATCCCAGGTAATCTCATTTACTAGTCCAGCAGCATCCCAGGTAATCTCATTTACTAGTCCAGCAGCATCCCAGGTAATCTCATTTACTAGTCCAGCAGCATCGCAGGTAATCTAATTTACTAGTCCAGCAGCATCGCAGGTAATCTCATTTACTAGTCCAGCAGCATCCCAGGTAATCTAATTTACTAGTCCAGCAGCATCCCAGGTAATATCATTTACTAGTCCAGCATCATCCCAGGTAATCTCATTTACTAGTCCAGCAGCATCCCAGGTAATCTCATTTACTAGTCCAGCAGCATCCCAGGTAATCTCATTTACTAGTCCAGCAGCATCCCAGGTAATCTAATTTACTAGTCCAGCAGCATCCCAGGTAATATCATTTACTAGTCCAGCATCATCCCAGGTAATCTCATTTACTAGTCCAGCAGCATCCCAGGTAATCTCATTTACTAGTCCAGCAGCATCCCAGGTAATCTCATTTACTAGTCCAGCAGCATCCCAGGTAATATCATTTACTAGTCCAGCATCATCCCAGGTAATCTCATTTACTAGTCCAGCAGCATCACAGGTAATCTCATTTACTAGTCCAGCATCATTGCAGGTAATCTCATTTACTAGTCCAGCATCATCCCAGGTAATCTCATTTACTAGTCCAGCAGCATCCCAGGTAATCTCATTTACTAGTCCAGCAGCATCCCAGGTAATCTCATTTACTAGTCCAGCATCATCCCAGGTAATCTCATTTACTAGTCCAGCATCATCGCAGGTAATCTCATTTACTAGTCCAGCAGCATCCCAGGTAATCTCATTTACTAGTCCAGCAGCATCCCAGGTAATCTCATTTACTAGTCCAGCAGCATCACAGGTAATCTCATTTACTAGTCCAGCAGCATCCCAGGTAATCTCATTTACTAGTCCAGCAGCATCCCAGGTAATCTAATTTACTAGTCCAGCAGCATCCCAGGTAATATCATTTACTAGTCCAGCATCATCCCAGGTAATCTCATTTACTAGTCCAGCAGCATCCCAGGTAATCTCATTTACTAGTCCAGCAGCATCCCAGGTAATCTAATTTACTAGTCCAGCAGCATCCCAGGTAATATCATTTACTAGTCCAGCATCATCCCAGGTAATCTCATTTACTAGTCCAGCAGCATCACAGGTAATCTCATTTACTAGTCCAGCATCATTGCAGGTAATCTCATTTACTAGTCCAGCATCATCCCAGGTAATCTCATTTACTAGTCCAGCAGCATCACAGGTAATCTCATTTACTAGTCCAGCAGCATCCCAGGTAATCTCATTTACTAGTCCAGCAGCATCCCAGGTAATCTAATTTACTAGTCCAGCAGCATCCCAGGTAATATCATTTACTAGTCCAGCATCATCCCAGGTAATCTCATTTACTAGTCCAGCAGCATCCCAGGTAATCTCATTTACTAGTCCAGCAGCATCCCAGGTAATCTAATTTACTAGTCCAGCAGCATCCCAGGTAATATCATTTACTAGTCCAGCATCATCCCAGGTAATCTCATTTACTAGTCCAGCAGCATCACAGGTAATCTCATTTACTAGTCCAGCATCATTGCAGGTAATCTCATTTACTAGTCCAGCATCATCCCAGGTAATCTCATTTACTAGTCCAGCAGCATCCCAGGTAATCTCATTTACTAGTCCAGCAGCATCCCAGGTAATCTCATTTACTAGTCCAGCATCATCCCAGGTAATCTCATTTACTAGTCCAGCATCATCGCAGGTAATCTCATTTACTAGTCCAGCAGCATCCCAGGTAATCTCATTTACTAGTCCAGCAGCATCCCAGGTAATCTCATTTACTAGTCCAGCAGCATCACAGGTAATCTCATTTACTAGTCCAGCAGCATCCCAGGTAATCTCATTTACTAGTCCAGCATCATCCCAGGTAATCTCATTTACTAGTCCAGCATCATCGCAGGTAATCTCATTTACTAGTCCAGCAGCATCCCAGGTAATCTCATTTACTAGTCCAGCAGCATCCCAGGTAATCTCATTGACTAGTCCAGCAGCATCACAGGTAATCTCATTTACTAGTCCAGCATCATCCCAGGTAATCTCATTTACTAGTCCAGCAGCATCCCAGGTAATCTCATTTACTAGTCCAGCATCATCCCAGGTAATCTCATTTACTAGTCCAGCATCATCGCAGGTAATCTCATTTACTAGTCCAGCAGCATCCCAGGTAATCTCATTTACTAGTCCAGCAGCATCCCAGGTAATCTCATTTACTAGTCCAGCAGCATCACAGGTAATCTCATTTACTAGTCCAGCAGCATCCCAGGTAATCTCATTTACTAGTCCAGCAGCATCACAGGTAATCTCATTTACTAGTCCAGCATCATCCCAGGTAATCTCATTTACTAGTCCAGCATCATCGCAGGTAATCTCATTTACTAGTCCAGCAGCATCCCAGGTAATCTCATTTACTAGTCCAGCAGCATCCCAGGTAATCTCATTTACTAGTCCAGCAGCATCACAGGTAATCTCATTTACTAGTCCAGCATCATCGCAGGTAATCTCATTTACTAGTCCAGCATCATCGCAGGTAATCTCATTTACTAGTCCAGCATCATCCCAGGTAATCTCATTTACTAGTCCAGCATCATCCCAGGTAATCTCATTTACTAGTCCAGCAGCATCACAGGTAATCTCATTTACTAGTCCAGCATCATCGCAGGTAATCTCATTTACTAGTCCAGCAGCATCACAGGTAATCTCATTTACTAGTCCAGCATCATCGCAGGTGATGACATCGTGGAGATCACCAACACTTTTCTATCTCTTCTACCTTCCAACAACTTCATCTCTTCTTGGTAGATTGTGGTGGGTGAAGTGTCCATGTACACCATGAAGTCCACCAGGGAGTCCCTGCTGGCCCAGGAGAAGACCATCGTCACTGGAGACTGTTGTTACCTCAACCCTCTCATCCGCCGCATCATCCGCTTCATCGGTGAGACACTTCACACCTGCTGCCTAAATCTTCTCTTCTGGTTATGTCAGGTGGAATATTATGTTATGTTATCTTATCTTATCTTATGTTATGTTATATTATGTTATGTTATATTATGTTATATTATGTTATGTTCAAGTGTTATGTTATTTTATGTTATATTATGTTATGTTATGTTATGTTATGTTATGTTATGTTATGTTATGTTATGTTATGTTATGTTATGTTATGTTATGTTATGTTATATTATGTTATATTATCTTATGTTATATTATGTTATGTTATGTTATGTTCAGGTGTTATGTCAGGTGTAATGTTGTCCTCTGGTGATGTCAGGTGAAGTTTCAACTTACACCTGCTTTTATTTCTTCAAGCATTCTGACCACCAAATTGCATTTGTATCCAAATATTGAGATATTTTCTTAGGCAAATTGTATTTATGCAAACAAATGAAACCCAGTGATTAGTCAGGATTAATCAAGAGTGTGATTAATCTGATTTAAAAATGATCTCTTTGTCAAACAATTAAAATATTTAATCACAATAATTGCAATTTTCATAGTTAACTCAAAATTAATCGCATATATATATATATATATATATATATATACTTTTTCATCATTAATAAGCGTACCCTACACAGACAATTTTGAACGGACAATTGATTTGCTTTAATTAAAAGTGTATTTTTAAATAGCTCCACACAAAAAGGACTTACAGGATTTAATGACACTTAAACAAATCCTGCTGTGTGTTGCAGTTTATCCAGATTTGGTATTTTGTACTAGAAATACATCTTTTATAGTTGTGACGATCTGTCACTTCATTTCTGTTTGTGCTTCCTTGTTTTGTGTTTTATTTCCTATCAGTGCTCTTATTTTGCTTCTATTTCCTGCTTGTCCCGCTGAGCGCTGTTTTCCCCTCACCTGCTGCTGATTGGCAGCCGCTCCACACCTGCTGCTGATTGGCAGCCGCTCCACACCTGCTGCTGATTGGCAGCCGCTCCACACCTGCTGCTGATTGGCAGCCGCTCCACACCTGCTGCTGATTGGCAGCCGCTCCACACCTGCGGCCAATCAGCATTCATGGCAGCCTCACCTGCTTCTCAGTGCTGGGGGATTGACTTCTCTACTTTGGAGTATATTCCAATCATCTTACCTGCTCTTGGTTCTCCTGGTTCCTGCATCTTAGGGTCACAAATACCACAGTATTCCTGCTTTAGGAGCACTTGCATTCAGAGGAGGAGCTACACTTCCATGTTTAGATACCAGTTTCACACATAAATAAGACAAAATGTGGATTGTTATGATGATGCTTTGATTGGTAATATCCATTCATCCATTTTCTACGCTTGTGGGTGTATCTTGCACAGCTGGCATCGTGTCGGCCGCCTCTTCTGCGGTTTCAAGTTGTGTGGCTGCTTTATTATTGTGTTGTGTCGTTTAGATGTACTGTGGCTTTTGCAATGGTGCTGTAGCGGAAAGTTGCGTTAATGAAAGGGAGAAGGAGAGACAGTCGGAGATACACTCTGTTTCACAAGTGGTAAACTCAGGCGGTCAAAACAGGCGTTTAAACACTGAACACCCAAACTGTCGCTGGACTCCACGTCACACACACACACACACACACACAGACACACACACACACACACACACACACACACACACACACACACACACACACACACACACACACACACGCACACACACACACACACACACACACGTCACAGATATTGTCTTGTGGCATTTGTCTTTCTCGACCACCGTAGTTTTTTGTTTTGATGATACCACAGACGTGAAAATAGACTAGAGGTTTAAAATGATATTATATTACAAGTGATAAACTTTATATAAAGTCTGCCGTTCTTAAATCCAATGTTTTCTTTTTCTACAATTAATCCAATCGATGGTTTCCCTTTCAAAGCGATGTTGGATCAATACATGTGATGGAAGGCAAAGCTGCCGAGCACACACTGATAATATACTTGAAATGTAGGAATATAAATGGATCAATAGTTCATGTGTATTGATCCACACACACCAATGTAGACCCCAGTCAACCCCTGGTCTAGACCAAGGTAAAGATATTTAGTTTTGTGGGACGCTAAAGAGTTCACCTACAACTGTTTGGTGAACAAAGCACACTTTGATTGTTCAATATTCATCCAAGAATATTATTCATGTAAATGTTAGCATGTTAGCATGTTAGCATTTTAGCGGTCGATGGGGCTGCGGCTCCTTTTATGTGTGAGTGGTGGTCTGGTTGGGGGTTATGTCAGTGGTGGTCTGGTTGGGGGTTATGTCTGAGTGGTGGTCTGGTTGGGGGTTATGTCAGTGGTGGTCTGGTTGGGGGTTATGTCTGAGTGGTGGTCTGGTTGGGGGTTATGTCAGTGGTGGTCTGGTTGGGGGTTATGTCAGTGGTGGTCTGGTTGGGGGTTATGTCTGAGTGGTGGTCTGGTTGGGGGTTATGTCTGAGTTGTGGTCTGGTTGGGGGTTATGTCTGAGTGGTGGTCTGGTTGGGGGTTATGTCTGAGTGGTGGTCTGGTTGGGGGTTATGTCTGAGTGGTGGTCTGGTTGGGGGTTATGTCAGTGGTGGCCTGGTTGGGGGTTATGTCAGTGGTGGCCTGGTTGGGGGTTATGTCTGAGTGGTGGTCTGGTTGGGGGTTATGTCTGAGTGGTGGTCTGGTTGGGGGTTATGTCTGAGTGGTGGTCTGGTTGGGAGTTATGTCAGTGGTGGTCTGGTTGGGGGTTATGTCTGAGTGGTGGTCTGGTTGGGGGTTATGTCTGAGTGGTGGTCTGGTTGAGGGTTATGTCAGTGGTGGTCTGGTTGGGGGTTATGTCAGTGGTGGTCTGGTTGGGGGAGGATGTTTAGCTCTGAGTGGTGGTCTGGTTGGGGGTTATGTCTGAGTGGTGGTCTGGTTGGGGGTTATGTCAGTGGTGGTCTGGTTGGGGGTTATGTCAGTGGTGGTCTGGTTGGGGGAGGATGTTTAGCTCTGAGTGGTGGTCTGGTTGGGGGTTATGTCTGAGTGGTGGTCTGGTTGGGGGTTATGTCAGTGGTGGTCTGGTTGGGGGTTATGTCTGAGTGGTGGTCTGGTTGGGGGTTATGTCAGTGGTGGTCTGGTTGGGGGTTATGTCAGTGGTGGTCTGGTTGGGGGAGGATGTTTAGCTCTGAGTGGTGGTCTGGTTGGGGGTTATGTCTGAGTGGTGGTCTGGTTGGGGGTTATGTCAGTGGTGGTCTGGTTGGGGGTTATGTCTGAGTGGTGGTCTGGTTGGGGGTTGTGTCAGTGGTGGTCTGGTTGGGGGTTATGTCTGAGTGGTGGTCTGGTTGGGGGTTATGTCTGAGTGGTGGTCTGGTTGGGGGTTATGTCAGTGGTGGTCTGGTTGGGGGTTATGTCTGTGGTGGTCTGGTTGGGGGTTATGTCTGAGTGGTGGTCTGGTTGGGGGTTATGTCAGTGGTGGTCTGGTTGGGGGTTATGTCTGAGTGGTGGTCTGGTTGGGGGTTATGTCTGAGTGGTGGTCTGGTTGGGGGTTATGTCAGTGGTGGTCTGGTTGGGGGTTATGTCAGTGGTGGTCTGGTTGGGAGTTATGTCAGTGGTGGTCTGGTTGGGGGTTATGTGAGTGGTGGTTTGGTTGGGGGTTATGTCTGAGTGGTGGTTTGGTTGGGGGTTATGTCTGAGTGGTGGCCTGGTTGGGGGTTATGTCAGTGGTGGTCTGGTTGGGGGTTATGTCTGAGTGGTGGTCTGGTTGGGGGTTATGTCTGAGTGGTGGTCTGGTTGGGGGTTATGTCTGAGTGGTGGTCTGGTTGGGGGTTATGTCTGAGTGGTGGCCTGGTTGGGGGTTATGTCAGTGGTGGTCTGGTTGGGGTTTATGTCTGAGTGGTGGCCTGGTTGGGGGTTATGTCAGTGGTGGTCTGGTTGGGGGTTATGTCAGTGGTGGTCTGGTTGGGGGTTATGTCTGAGTGGTGGTCTGGTTGGGGGTTATGTCAGTGGTGGTCTGGTTGGGGTTTATGTCTGAGTGGTGGCCTGGTTGGGGGTTATGTCAGTGGTGGTCTGGTTGGGGGTTATGTCTGAGTGGTGGTCTGGTTGGGGGTTATGTCTGAGTGGTGGTCTGGTTGGGGGTTATGTCAGTGGTGGTCTGGTTGGGGGTTATGTCTGAGTGGTGGCCTGGTTGGGGGTTATGTCAGTGGTGGTCTGGTTGGGGGTTATGTCAGTGGTGGTCTGGTTGGGGGTTATGTCTGAGTGGTGGCCTGGTTGGGGGTTATGTCAGTGGTGGTCTGGTTGGGGGAGGATGTTTAGCTCTGAGTGGTGGTCTGGTTGGGGGAGGAGGCTCCCACATTCAGTGTTTCAGCCAATAGGAGAAGAATGCATATTTCCACTGTATCCAGGTTAAGACTTATGGAGTATTTGAATAAAATAGAACATACTGGGGGAACTTTTTTCTCCTTTCAGCATTTTTTGGGATGTATTTTCAGCAATAACTTTGGTTGTTACTTCCAGCACAATGTTCTTTTCTTAAGAGGCTTTATGTTCACTTGTAATATTATTTCTTACAGATTCTTTCAGTACCTTCAGCATTTTTCTGCTGTGTTTCCGGCAATAACTTTGGTTGTGTTACTTCAAATGTAAAGTTTCTTAAGAGGATTTATGTTAACTTAAATATTCTTTATTACAAATTATTTCATATTTCAACGAGACACTTTGAAATAAGTTTAAAAAGTCCTCAGGTAGTTAAGAGTATAAAAGAAAGCTGACTTCATATTTTTTCTCCTTCTTTTGCTCACGTTTCTCTCAATCAACTTCAGTCTGAGATCCTTTTTTTATTTTAACCATTTGAATGCCCGTTTGATGTAATTATGTCATTTTCTTTATATTGGAACATTTGCATGTAAGGAGATTTAACTCCTGCAGTAAATGTTAAAGGGCTGGGCTACAAATCCGGCCTGAATATAAGATTAGTCAAATAAAAAGTGCCCCACTGTGATCTAATGTCATGAAATAATCAGAAGAAGTCACCTTGTCAAAGTCAGAATGTTTGGTTACAAATAATAAGACATTATTGTAAAAGTTGCCAGGTATGAATATTTTTTGCAGCTCTACTATTTACAAATTTAGTATCAGAGAAAAAACACAATTTATATTTAATGTCCCATCTGGCAAAAATTGCCATGATTCATATTTGTCAAACACGACTCTCATTTTCTAATTTATAACTTGTTTGTCACTTTGTCTGCTGAACATTTCGCAACGCCCAGAAGTTTTTATTTTTAGGGCTGCCTGATATTTTTTTGTGAAGTGAAGTGAATTATATTTATTTATACAGCACTTTTCTCTCCCGACTCAAAGTGCCTTACATAGTGAAACCCACCAGCTGCATCTTAAGGATACTTATAAACAAGTGTGTCACACACCCACAACTTTATTATTCTTTTACTTTTACATTTAAGTGTGGGAGGCAATCACACACCCACAACTTTATTATTCTTTTACTTTTACATTTAACTGTAGTTTGCAAAGGTGGATTTGACAAACTGTACCTTTACATTTGTCCTGACAGAAACACAATATTGATTATGTAAGTTATGTTACAACATTTGTAGATATCTAATATCAAGCCCAAGATAAAATGCCATTTCCATTTTTATTTCATTTAACACAATATTTCATAAAAAATAATGGATAAGACATTCAAATAAATCATGAATGAGATGAGGCAGAGAGAAGTGTAATATACTGTATGTCCCATATTCACACACATAAAACACTAGCTAGTCAACCCAGAAGACTATTAAGGCCATATTTATACTTCATAACATGCAACAAGGAATCTTCATCTGAAACAGTGAAAAAGTCCCACACGAGTGACGCCATATTATTGTATACACAACGCCATCTTTGTTTACAGAGAGTGATGTCATATTTGTTTACAGTGTGTACACAACCTCATATTTGTTTACAGAGAGTGATGCCATATTTGTTTACAGTGTGTACACGTCATATTTGTTTACAGTGAGTGATGCCATATTTGTTTACAGAGAGTGATGCCATATTTGTTTACAGTGTGTACACGTCATATTTGTTTACAGTGAGTGATGCCATATTTGTTTACAGAGAGTGATGCCATATTTGTTTACAGTGTGTACACAACCTCATATTTGTTTACAGTGAGTGACATCATAGTTGTTTACAGAGAGTGACGTCATATTTGTTTACAGAGAGTGACATCATATTTGTTTACAGTGAGTGACATCATATTTGTTTACATAGAGTGACGTCATATTTGTTTGCAGTGAGTGACGTCATATTTGTTTACAGTGAGTGACGTCATATTTGTTTACAGTGAGTGACGTCATATTTGTTTACATAGAGTGACATCATATTTGTCTACATAGAGTGACGTCATATTTGTTTACAGTGAGTGACGTCATATTTGTTTACATAGAGTGATGTCATATTTGTTTGCAGTGAGTGACGTCATATTTGTTTACAGTGAGTGACGTCATATTTGTTTACAGTGAGTGACGTCATATTTGCTTACAGTGAGTGACATATTTGTTTACAGAGAGTGACGTCATATTTGTGTACAGTGAGTGACGTCATATTTATTTACAGAGAGTGACGTCATATTTGTTTACAGTGAGTGACGTCATATTTGTTTACAGAGAGTGACGTCATATTTGTGTACAGTGAGTGACGTCATATTTATTTACAGAGAGTGACGTCATATTTGTTTACAGTGAGTGACGTCATATTTGTTTACATAGAGTGACATCATATTTGTTTACAGAGAGTGACATCATATTTGTGTACAGTGAGTGACGTCATATTTGTTTACAGTGAGTGACGTCATATTTGTTTACATAGATTGACATCATATTTGTTTACAGAGAGTGACGTCATATTTGTGTACAGTGAGTGACGTCATATTTGTTTACAGTGAGTGACGTCATATTTGTTTACAGAGAGTGACGTCATATTTGTTTACAGTGAGTGACGTCATATTTGTTTACATAGAGTGACGTCATATTTGTTTACAGTGAGTGACGTCATATTTGTTTACATAGAGTGATGTCATATTTGTGTACAGAGAGTGATGTCATATTTGTGTACATAGATTGACATCATATTTGTTTACAGTGAGTGATGTCATATTTGTGTACAGTGAGTGATGTCATATTTGTGTACAGAGAGTGACGTCATATTTGTTTACAGTGAGTGATGTCATATTTGTGTACAGTGCACTTAGGGAGAGTTTAGGAGCATCGCGTCACGTATGAGAAAAGGAGCGCTTCATTTGCTCACCCTGACTCACCTACAGCAGAGTGCGGGTAATCTCGCTTAATTGGAGCATTTTTCCAAAATATTATCCAATTCCTCTGTGTGACGTCATAATTCCTCATAATTAACAGTCCAATATTTATCGTACACACTTTCTTTGCCGGCTGTAGCAAATGAGTGTTGTCATTGAAAGATTAGTCAAAGAATAAACATGCTTGCTGAAGTCTCCATGACCTTTGTGTGACATGAAGAAGTGGCTCCTTTATGGCGTCACATTAGTGCCAAACTTCCTCTCTGCTGTCACAAGCCAGTCGATGCAGACGTCTGACGGATGCAATGTTGGGAGGGAACTCATTAAACACTTTAAAGACATTTGCAGTCTTTGACAAGCGTTTCTATGGGAATGAATGCAGTCCAGTTCTCAGTGGTGACATTTTGATCCATCCGAGTAGGTACAATAGAATAGAATAGAATAGAATAGAATAGAACGCTTAATTGTCATCAAACATGAGAGCAGGATGAAAATACAACAACTATTTATTTTGTCAACGTGCTGCTTTGTGCACAAGTTCCATGCGTCGGACAAATAATGCAGTTACACTGTGACATGTTTGTATTGTTTAATATCACAATTTCCATCACACTATGACATGTTTGTATTGTTTAATATCACAATTGCCACGGCAACACTTAACAGAATGTGCTAACATACAGTGTGTGTATTTGTCACCACATAGTTCAAAACTAATAGTCAAGTACTATCTCACACTTACTGCAAAAAGTAGCACTTATTGATTTTTGTCTTTGCCTTCTTACACTTGCTTGCTACTTTGTGCTGCATTTGAATAGTTTCTTACAGCTATTTTGCCATTGAATGCTAATCAGATTGCTTCTGTGTCCAAATGGAGCTTCATAAATTAACTTGTCTTGCCTTAATCAATTTCCATTCTGGTTTGGAGGCAGCTTTGCAACACAAGTAAATTACAAATCAGTCACTTCTTCCAGCAGTTTTATTAAAGCACAGACGCACCACCCAGAGCTGCAATTAGGCCCTTTAAAACAAGACAAAAACAAACCAAGCCAGCAAAAGTTTCAGCTGGTTTGCATTAGAAAAAGAAAAGAATAAAGCAAGACATTCTTTCAACAAGTGTCCCATGCATCCTCCACTAAATCTTCCTCAAACACAATTACATCTCTGCATCATCATCATCATCATCATCATCGTCACAACACACCTGAGGAGAATACAAAGCAGAGCAATTTCATGGCGAGGCAGCTCAGTAATCAGCAGTCATATTTCACAGCCAGCGGCTGGGTTCACCGAGCTGATGGTGTCAGTGCAAACGTGCATATTTAGCACTTATTTATTTCCATGTTGTTGCGTGATGAGGACACAACACTTGCAGAAAGTAAACGATCACAGGCATCAGAAGTGGTGGTCATGGTTTATAAACGTTTGCAGAAGGACTTCTTGGAAGGAAACAATCATTTGCTCCACCGCAGTATTGCAGTATTGCAGTATATTGCAGTATTGCAGTATATTGCCGTATATTGCAGTATCGCAGTATATTGCAGTATTGCAGTATATTGCAGTATTTTGCAGTATATTGCAGTATTGCAGTATTGTAGTATATTTATGTAAGAACGTGGATGTCATGTCTGTTGATCATGTTTTTGTTTGGCTATGTTCTGTTTGGGTTTTGGACTCTTTTTAGTTCCTGTTTGTGCACTCTTGTTTGTTTTGTTTCCATGACAACTTATTAGTTTCACCTGTTTCACATTTGGACTCACGCACCTGTCACTAATCATGTCACTAGTATTTAAGCCTGTCAATTTCTGTTGGTCGTCCTGGCGACATTATCCTTGCTACCCTTGACACCCATGCTACTTCTGTTACCTGCTGTTACCCATGTTATCTGCTGTTACTCTGATGATCTTTCCATGCTCTGTACATGCGCTATTCTTGCCACAGTAAGTCTTGCTTATGTCATGCGATACCACAGTTCATGCTGCTCGTTTTCATAGTTCAAGCCTTTTGTTTATTCATGTTCATAGCTTTTGCCCAAGTGCTAGTTTTTGCTTTCATTAGCCAAGTTTGTACCTCTGCCTTGTGCACGCTTTTTGTTCACTCTTTTTGTTAGAATTAAATCATGTCCTTACCTTCACGCCTTGTCCGGTCCAATTTCTCTTGCATCTCGGGAAAACAAACCCCCGACAGTCCACGTCATGACAGTGGAGTGTTACAAAAACATCTGAATATTGACTAATACATGTCAGCAGACACTTGTCTTCAGACTGTTTGCTTCTGCCATCACTTCTACTCGGCTGTTTTACTGCAATTGTCCTGACTTTGGGATTTATTAGGGTTAAGGTTAGAGTTACCCTAACCCTAACCCTAACCCTAAATCCCCATTTAAGGTAGAGATGCACACCCCTAATGTTTTCAGTGAACTATACATATATAGTTGAAAGAATACCTCTTTATTCTGTGTTATTCAAACATGTCTGTCCTTGCTAGTTAGTTATGGGTTATACTTTTCTACCTTCAAGGTACTCAAAGGTCTTTCACACTATTTCCACGTTCACACACCCATTCACACATTGATGGCGGGAGCTGCCATGCAAGGCGCTGACCACGATCCATCAGGAGCAAAGGTGGAGTGTCTTGCTCAAGGACACAACGAACGTGACTAGTATGGCGGAAGCTGGGGATCGAACCAGGAACTTTCACGGCCGCTCCACCAAGTGAGCCACGCCGTCCCACCTTGTTGGCCTTATTGATTTAAAACTATCCTGCAGTCCAAACAGCGCAGAAGAACGTCAGCACGTGACCTTCAGCGAGATACTTCAGCCTGCTACGGCTTTATTGGCACTCTGCCAGACTATTGTGCAATTAATAAGCATGTGCTTATTTTTCTGCAAATGTTGTCTTACCTCCTCCGGTGCGTAATAACTGCAAATGAAAAGGTTGTCATCAGCGGGCTGCAGGCTTCACCGAGCCACAGCCGGTGGTGTAAACTACATTTATTTGAGTGTATATCATTTGGGTTATTACTTTAGTTAAGTAAAGGTGTTGCAATAGTGGCTGTTTGGGCAGTAGATGATGATTTTGGCTCGGGCTCCCAACCCATAGGCCAATTTGACAGTAAATATTGACCGTGACATTCAGTGTGATTATCTAATGCTACATTTATTTATTTACATTCACTATCTGTGTCTGCAGGCGTGTTTGCGTTTGGCCTCTTCGCCACGGACATCTTTGTCAACGCAGGCCAGGTGGTCACAGGCGGTCTGTCGCCCTACTTCCTGTCAGTGTGCAAACCCAACTACACCGGCACAGAGTGTCGACTCAACCACCAGTTTATCGTCAACGGCAACATTTGCACCGGAAACCCCATCATTGTGGAGAACGCTCGCCGATCTTTCCCGTCCAAAGACGCCTCGCTGAGTGTTTACTCTGCTGTTTACCTGACGGTGAGACTCTGGAATTGTGTCATGTTTAGGATGACTGCTAATATGATTACAACTCTTCATACATACAGTTGATCCCCAATATATATATTATATAAGTTCACAGGGATCTGTGAAACCCTCCTGCTATACGTTGACCTTCTTCTCCGATTGTTTTTTTCTTATTTCAGAGCCTTTACTGTGAAGCACTGTAAAACATGGGACACCATTTTATAAATAAATTAGGGATATCAAAAATAAGGAGTTAACTCATGCCATGAATCACAAAAAATGATGCCATTAACCATGGATCTCCGCAGATTGTACTGTACAGACCTTTGCCTTAACCCATGGTTGCCGGGTTGTTAATTGGTCAGTGTCAGGTCAATACAAACGTCAGTGCAACCTCTGACTCCAGGGATGGGAAAGCTGGTGGCTGAAAACCACAGGCGGCGTGGAAGGGAGAGACCCCTGTGGCAGAACTAACCAGGGAGTTGTGGGCATACTCCATCCATCGCAAGTTGAATGACCATGAAGTGGGTTGCTGGTGGCAGACGTAGCGTATAATGGCTTCCAAGTCTTGGTTTGTTCGCTCCGTCTGGCAATTTGTCTGTGGATGGTTACCTAAAGACAAACTCGGTGATGCTCCCAGGGACTTGCAGAAAACCTTTCAGACTGCGGACGAAAATTGTGGACACCCGTCAGAGAACACAACAATCGGGATGCCGTGCAACCGGAACACATGCTGAGTCAAGAGGTTGGCGGTCTCCAGGGGCGACGGTAGCCTAGGTGGAACTGCAAAATGTGCCATCTTTGAAAAGCGGTCCTCCATGACTGCGTTGCCATTGGAAGGCGGAAGTCCCGTAACAAAATTCAAAGTGATATGTGACCAAGGGTCGGAGGGGATGGGTAACGGCCTTAAAAGTCCAGCAGGAGCCAGATGAGAAGGCTTATTGCGAGAACAGTCAGAGAAAGCGGACACAAATTCTCTAGTCTCCATTCTCATAGAAGGCCACCAAAAACGCTGCACCAGAAGAAAAACGGTCCGATTCACTCCCGGATGGCAAGTCAGCTTGGAGCTGTGTGCCCAGGACAGCACCCTTGAATGAGGCTCAGGTGTAACAAACAGCCGACTCGCAGGACAGGCGGCAGGTGCTGGGGAACGTTTAAGTGCCTCTTCCACTTCCTTGTTCACACTCCACTGAAGACCTTTAAAAATATGTGAACATGGAACAACAGTCTCTGGGGAGGCGTTGTCCACTGCATGGGAGTGCAATCTAGGTAGGGCGTCAGACATGCCAGAGATAAGTTGAATGAGAACAGGCCCACCGTGCTTGTCTGGGGTTCAGTCTCTGGGCAGAGAGCAGGTATTCCAAGTTCTTGTGGTCAGTGTAAATGGTCAATGGTTCCTGAGAGCCCTCCAGCAAGTACCTCCATTCCTGCAGAGCCAACACAACAGCTAGGAGTTCCAGATTACCAATATCATAATTGAGCTCTGCTGGTGTCAGGTGACGGGAAAAGAAGGTGCAAGGGTGTAGCTTACCAGTGGTGGAGTCATGCTGGGAAAGGACAACCCCCACACCAGAGTCTGAAGCATCAAACTGGACAAGAAAGGTTGACGCAGAATCAGGATGAGCCAAAACAAGAGCAGATGTAAATAATGATTTGAGTGTAGCAAAAGCCATGTTAGCTTCTGGGGTCCAGTTAAATGTAATCTTAGTCAATGTGATCTTAGTCAGAGGCAGCACGACCCGACTATAATCGCGACTGAACCGACGATAGAAATAAGCAAAGCCAAGAAATTGCTGCAAAAGCTTCCTAGAAGTAGGAGTGGGCCAGTCCCCCATGGCCTGAATCTTAGCCGGGTCGGGTCTAAGCTGTGCAATGACAAAAATGCAACAGTCTTGTCTGTGATATTTTGTATTTGTGCACGCCTGACCAACTCTCTGCTCCTTTTCCAGATGTACATTACCAGTACCATCAAGACCAAGTCCAGCCGCCTGGCCAAGCCCGTGTTGTGTCTGGGCACGCTTTGCTCAGCTTTCCTTACTGGACTCAACCGCGTATCAGAATACCGAAACCACTGTTCAGACGTCGTTGCTGGATTTATACTTGGATCGGCGGTCGCACTCTTTCTGGTGAGAACAACCGAAGTTAGAAACATTATAAAAGATTATCGTAATATATTGTATTTTTCTCTTTAGGAATAATTTGTAGATTTTATTCGGACATGGAACTAAATTGAAAATTCAGCTCTCTGGGTAAAAGTTTTAGGTTTAGGTGGAATATCTGCTGACATAGAAGGAAGTTGCTCCTGAGAGATGAAAAAAATGTCTAATCTGCACTCTAAGGGGCTTCATGGTGTAATTGTTGTTGGCTCCTCTCGTGTCACTGGAGGAAGGTTGCCTAAGAGGAGGGAAGAGTGACACGGGAGTATAGAGGAAAAGAAGTCTTACTGGCACACAGCGTCACTTTAATCAGGGGATTGGATTGTTCCCTTTGCCAAGGTTTTAACCTGCATCCGTCTGTCTGTCAGGGAGATCCTGCAAAGAATATCAGGCTGATTTTCCTCTTGGGGAGTTTGCTTTGGCCTGCTGTCAATAAAGGTCTACACTTCATGTTAATTAACGCAGAATTTTAGCTGTCGATGTCTGACTCATTGCTGAAAGTGTCCAGGGAAGTCTTGCAAGTGAAAGGTAAAATGGATCTGCCAGTGTTTTTACAAAAGTGAAGCAGAAGAGGATTGCGTTCAAAAGAAGACACTGACAATCACAATTCGGACACAGTTCCGACCAAAGGTATCAAAGGCCCGATTATTGGATGTCTCATGAAGATTATCCAGACCGATTATCCTGTGGTGTGTTTTTTCTCGCTGCCTGATCAACAATCAGATATCATATTTCATGTTTACCTTTAAAAATGCTCGAGGAGACACAAACCCAAAGAACATCCGAGTCATGGACTTCAGGACTTCAAAGATTCGTTATTGTCAGTTTCCATACATGCAAGACCTCGGGATGAATGGAGATAGCGTTCCTCTCACTCTGGCTGGAATAACTTATATCAGCAGGCAAATAAAATGGATGACAAACACATTGGAAAATATCCAAGTGTTTAAGTCAGAGACATCTATTGACCCTACGGCCCATTGTGTCCACCCACTGCTTTGCTACGTCAGCACGACTGTGATCTTACGCTAGACTAGAGACTCCCATCAACCTGTGCTAGGCGAAGCAACAGCGAAGTGTTTTATGAAGAAATCCAATGCAAAAAGTGAACTCTCCTACAGCCTGTTTGGAAGCGAAAGACGAACAAAACAAAAACGCATGTCGATTCATTTATCCTTCCATTCCCTGGCAGTAGTTTGAATGTCTGTTAGCACTGTAGCTCACACATTTATGTTTATTTGCTAATGTGTATTTGGGATCTGCATAACTTCAAACCGTGGAGGCATGGCAGCGATATTTGTAACACAATCTTGCATTGCTTCTTACTTGCTCCAAACTATCCTTTTGGAATTTTGTGTGACGTTTTGTTGAAGTGTAACGTCAGCGGATTATACATATATGGTGGAGATTTACCCAAACATCCTTGCGGGAGTCCGCCTATTTTAATCAATCCGGCTGTGCCTCGACATCATCTTTGAAGGCCAATGCTTTGTTGTTTGTTTGCTTCAACCAGCACAAGTCACGACACAAACTTTCTGCCTCATCTGAAGTAAAAAGTGCCTTCATTTTAATTTTTATGATTCGTTGCATTGTGCCTTCAACTGTTAAGAAGTTGCTTCAGTTTGTGCAAAGATAATTTTGCTTCAACCACAGATGGATTTTCCCACAAAAAACTACTTTTAATGGCAGGCTTGGTGACTACTATTTATAGCAATAGAGGAGACAATCAAACGGTAAATAATAACAGTAGGTTAGAAATGTGTGACTGATACGTTGTTGTGTAGCTATCTTAGCCTTCTACTGTAAGACATCAGCGTCACCTTCTGCCAAAATAAAGAATTATCTTCCTAAAAACTACTTTTAATTGGATCAGTGCCCGTGTTTTGCAATGGACCAGTTAGTAATATAATATGTTATTAAGTTTGTGAGTCTTGTGAACGATTAGGTAGCTTGGGCCGTAGCTTTGCTAACAATACAGCCTCAATTGTTTACAAGGTTTTGAAGCAGCAGTGCAGTAAAAGTACTAACATTATGTAGAATAGAAAAGCATTTTATGGTTAATATACCCATGCATACTTCCAATATTTAGCATTGGAGAGTAAATGACTCGGTAGAAGTTTAACCTTAGCGTATAGTATCAGATTTGCAGCAAGGCTTTCGTACTTTCTGTCCCCGGCGTAGTTCCCTCCTTGTGCCGACAACAAACTACGGTGAGCCACTGGTCTCGCTATATCATTTGGAATGTTGTGTTGTCGTGTAAGTCATGTTACAATTAGATGGATGTTGGCGATCACTAATGTCCATATTCCATACGATTCTAGCAAAACAAAAAAACTAGTGTAGTAAACTTCTGCCAGGACGTGGACGAAAGGCTAGTCAGCGTGAGGGGGCGTGGTAAGGAGGTCATCCAACAACTCCGCCTCGCAAAACAAGCCGTATTTGAAGGCAGGCAAAAATTGGCTTGAAAATAAAGATTAAAGATACCAATGATTGTCACACACACACTAGATGTGGTGACATTTGTCCTCTGCATTTGACCCATCCCCTTGGGGAGCAGTGGGCAGCAGCGGCGCCGCGCCCGGGAATCATTTTGGTGACTTAACCCCCAACTCCAACCCGTGTTGCTGAGTTTATGGGAGGTTATGGGTCCCATTTTTATAGTCTTTGGTATGACTCGGCTGGGATTTGAACTCCAACCTACCGATCTCAGGGCGGACACTCTAACCACTAGGCCACTGATACAGGTCTATAAAACAAAATCTATGCAACATGTTGACCAAATAACCATCATTACCTGTTTTATAGACCAAAATAAAGTGTTCTAAAAATAGAAAAAACATCATAATTTGACCCTTTTAAGTTGTAACCTTGAAATAATGAAGAAGATGATTTTTTACTTCCATGTGGGTCCAACAGTTCTGATGTAGCAGATCACCTGGATTGTCATCTGCTGCCGAATAAAGGGTTGACGGACCAGCCTGTACTGTACGATCCCTGCTCTCGCAGCCGAGGAGTGACTTGAGTTATCCTAAGACTGCCAGGTCATTGCTTGTGAGTAAGAGCTCCTATTGAGCCTTTCACAGAGCTAAAGGCCGATGGCAGAAGACCCACATTTGATTAATGGGAAAATAAATCAGGAAAAGTGTTCATCTTAATTCATGCGGAGGTAATCCAACACAATCCTACAAGGAAATGACGTTAATCCTAGGACTTACTTTGGACGAGTGCTGCTTTTAGGGATATTTCTTTTAATTTAGTTAGTTCGTTGGGTGTCGTTCGACTTAAGGGTAAAATGTTCCTTTACATCTTTGATTCAAGTAAGAGTTTTCAAGGCTTCACCGTTTACTGTTTTTAGAAAAGTAGACAACGACCTGGGAGATTAAAGGCCTTAGAGGTTTGTTTCTACGGATACAACAAAATATGATATCTTCTCGTCTGCAGTGTCTGAATATGTTTAATGGGATTTTCTAAGCTGCTGCCCAAGAAACAATCTCTGTGCCTGGATGACAGGAAACACCAATAGGATGCAGATATTGTCTTTCACTATCAGAACAAAAGATTTAATGGTTAACCTAAAATAAGGTTTTGTGCAGGACTAGATAACATCTGTCATCAACACAAGTGACAAACACCCGGATTTACAGTGCCAGCTTCCATTTGTGGTGACACTTACATTGAGCTTCATTTGCTGGGTCACGTAAGGACATGGATAGCCTGTGGGAGGGTTATCTTTTTACCTTGCATTAACTTCTTTTCTTTAGAAACCTAAAGATAAACCAAGAGACGTTTCATCACAAGACGTAACATTAAAAAAAAGGAGGAATAACTTTCAAGCATGCTACAATCAAAGTCTTAAAAGGGAACTCTTGCATTTCAGGTGAATCCTAACCAGGCCCACGGTTCCACAGCATGAATCTAAATAATTGTCATTTCAAATTGCAGTTTTGGTTTTCTTATCAATCCTTCAAATGTGGAAGAAGTCAGACACATCTTTGTCGACCAATCAACACACAGCAAACCTCTGGATAGTTTCAGTACAAGGAAAATGCAACGTCTCGTGTGCCATACCAAACTGTAGCACTTTGTGGAAAATAAACTTACACTATATTAGTGGCCATTCTTCTTTTTGTGGAATGATACATTATTTGGGTGAGTAATGTTGGGACATTACACCAAGAAATGTCTTCCCCAAAGAATGTCTCATTCAAGGGGAAGAGTGGCCACCTGGAAGGTGAACAACAACAAAGTGACACAACAACGTGTTAGTGGTCATTCTTCCTAGTGCGGAATGAGACATTCTCTGGGGGGGAATGTCAGGACAATAAAAAAACACATTTATCCCTAAATAATGTCTAATTTCACGGCAAAAGTGGCCACTGACAAACTGTTGTTCCACCAGGAAGACACACAACCCGTCCGTCCATTTTCTACCACTTGTCTCTTTCGGGGTCGGTGGATTTTGATACTGGAACTCCAAAGGTCTGATACGATAAAAACTGTGGGAGAAGGAGGCCGTTAAACTTTTAGGCACTGGCTGAATCCGCATAGCAAGTCCTACTTCTACGGCACATGCAACACGCTTGATGCTAAATCCTGGAGTAGGCTCCTGCGTTACATGATAAAAGGTGAAGTAAATGCAAAGAGACTTCTTCTTACGTGTCCCACCATTGCAGGGTGTGTGCGTGGTGAACAACTTCAAAGGCGTCCACGGTGCGGCCGCTAAACAGAAGAGCGAAGACTACCGTGGCCTCCCCCTGATGACGTTCCCCCGCGTGGAGAGTCCTCTGGAGACCCTCAGTGCACAGGTAGCTGCCACAAACACACAATCTATTCATTGGCAGCGTTCCCTCAAGGCTTTCAGGCTCTATTTGCGGATACTTAATTCGCTGAAATCTGCGGCAATTTGTCCTGGTTTGGGGTTTAGTGAGACAGAAAGTGCTTTTCTTTCTTTCTTTACAAATGACTCATCAGGGCATGAGCGTACATGCATGCACCTTGTCTGCGTCTCCCCGATGAAGCACTAACACCAGCTCCTTCCTGACACTTCTCCTCTCTGCCTTCACCTCTCCCTCTCACAATAACCTTCCTCCCGTCCTCCCACGTCCATCTGCAGAACCACTCGGCGTCAATGACGGAGGTCACATGACTAAGGGGGCAGCACCGGGTCACGTTTGCGTCTCCACAGCACTTCCAGACACAATGACAAGGACGCATGTGGCGTGGCTTCGATTGCTTAACAAAATCAAACACTGATGTATTGTCTCCTTCACGCCCGGCCGGGGCAAAGTCCAACATGTTTGTGATGGTTGACGTGGGGCTTCGCTATTCCAAACAAGCACAGATTGTTTCTCCATACAAGTCATTGCCACACGGGAGGTGTTCTGTTTTCAGTTCAACAATGGTGTTTTTGCACATTTTTGTATGAGCGATGGCTGTAACCCACCTGCACACCTCTGTGTTACATCACTTCCTGTCAGGTGACTCTCCTCTGTTGTCTCTCTCCTGCGCCCCCAAGTCTGAAAATGTACAATTAGCAACGTTGATGTTGTCATTCTGTGATGTTTGTCATTTGTACAGAAAAAAAATACAATTGTTCTTTTTATGATGGTTGTGTATGAATTGACCTTGTCAGGTCGGATTTTGTAAAGATTTTTGTTAATCTGTTCAATAACGATCCTTTTGGACCCGTTTGCCTGCTGTAAACTTTGATATGTTTTGGTATCATAATCCTACACACCGAGCGCTGGATCATAAAACACATTCAGCTGCAACTATCTCCTGTACTGTATGTGTACATTACCTCATCCTGGTCATCTGCAAAGGTTGAATCGAGTTAACTGGACTCCTCTTGTTTGTTGGCAAAACAACTCGCTTCCATGTAATGAGACCTTCTTTGGGGGAGATGTCAGCACATTAGACAAACAGAGAGGTCGTTTGTGGTCGGACATGACTGCTAAATGACGGTCGGATGCCTAATTGGTGGCAAAACCACTTGTTAGTGACCACTCTTCCCACAGAATGAGACCGTATTTGGGGGAGATGTCAGCACATTAGACAAACCCAACACACATCACACAACTCTCCCGCAAAGATTGTCTCAATCCATGGAAAGAGTGGCCACTGACCAGCTGTTTTTCATTGGTGGCAAAAACTTGAGTGGAAAATTCTTCACAGTGTGGAATGAGACCTTCTTTGGGGGAGATGTCAGCACATTAGACAAACAGAGAGGTTGTTGTGGTCGGACATGACTGCTAAATGACGGTTGGATGCCTAATTGGTGGCAAAACCACTTGTTAGTGACCACTCTTCCCACAGAATCAGACCGTATTTGGGGGAGATGTCAGCACATTAGACAAACCCAACACACATCACACAACTCTCCCGCAAAGATTGTCTCAATCCATGGAAAGAGTGGCCACTGACCAGCTGTTTTTCATTGGTGGCAAAAACTTGAGTGGACATTCTTCACAGTGTGGAATGAGACCTTCTTTGGGGGAGATGTCAGCACATTAGACAAACAGAGAGGTCGTTTGTGGTCGGACATGACTGCTAAATGACGGTCGGATGCCTAATTGGTGGCAAAACCACTTGTTAGTGACCACTCTTCCATGGAATGAGACCGTATTTGGGGGAGATGTCAGCACATTAGACAAACAGAGAGGTCGATTGTGGTCGGACATGACTGCTAAATGACGGTCGGATGCATAGATTGTCTCAATCCATGGAAAGAGTGGCCATTGACCAGCTATTTTTCAATGGTGGCAAAAACATGAGTGGACATTCTTCATCGTGTGGAATGAGACATTCTTTGGGGAGGTGTCAGGACGTTAGACAAACAAATCCCTCCTTCATAGATTGTCTCATTCAACAGGAAGTGTGGCCACTGACAAGCTTTTTCACCATCAAGAAAACTCATTTGTGGACTTGTCAGTGGACATTCTTAAGAGATGTCAGCACAAACAAATCTCTCCCGCAAAGATTGTCTCGTTCCATAGGAAGAGTGGCCAAAGATGATCTGTTTTGGCGAAAACAACTTGTTATTGGCCGTTCTTCCTCGAGAGAGACATGCATTTTGTCTAATGTCTTGACATCTCTGCCCCAAATATTGTATCATTCCACACTAGCAAGTGAGCAGTCTTCCCAGAGAGACATCAGACAAACACATTTCTCCTCTACATGATGTCTCGTTACACACTAATAAAAATGGCCACTTACAAGTTGTTTTTATTTCATGTCCTGACATCTTTTGCCACAAATTGTCTCATTCCATGGGATAAGTAGCCACTAACCAATTGGTTATACACCTTGCTAATCACTCTTATCATGGAATGAGACAATCTTTAGTGAGGAGATGTTTCTTTAACGTGTTAACATCTCTTTCTCATATATTGTCTCGTTCCACACTAGTAAGAATGACCACTAACGAGCTGTTTTGCCACCAATGAGTTATTCACCTTCCTGGTGGCATGATAGCTTGTCAGTGGACACTCCTGTGGAGTAAGACATTGTTCGGGGGGAGGGGGATTCATTTGATTAATGTCCTAACATCTCTCCCCCAAAAAAGGTCTCATTCCACACAAGGAAGAGTGGCCACTAACGAGCTGTTTTGCCACCGATGGGTTATTCGCCTCCCAAGTAGCAAAACAGCTTGTCAGTGGCCACTCTTCCCGTGTAAGGAGACAATCTTTGGGCGAGAGGTGTCAGGATGTTAGGCTAACGCATACCTCCAAAGTTGTTTGACTGATGGTCAGGATGCTCGTTCACCTGCCACCATACCATCTCTTACGGTGACCACGCCCAGGAGACACACCCACTCCAGACATAAATATGGAATCTTCATACCTAAAATTTTGAGCTGTAGAAACATTTTGGGTGAAATGTAAAATGTCTTTAGCAAACAAAAAGAGTCCAGTTGCTTCAATTCAATGATGTACTTTATTTTGGTTTTTTTCTTTAGGGCAAATTCTCTTCAAAGTGTTTATGTTAGGCTAACGTTAGCCTGTACCACAACACTCCATTTAAATCCTGGTCGACAGAAACATCAAATACACTTTTGTGTTTGGTAGATTATTTTATGTCATGTGCCAACAAATGCTAAACCGTTGGGAAGCGTTTTTATTCACCTTTGAAATAATGCCCCGTCGTAAGGAACATCCATTTATGGAAAGAACAGCACAAATGTAAAATTGTTGCTCTTGACTCTTGCTTTGTGTTTTCTGCTGGATTGTTGTCTAACAACCAATCAGACGTCTTAATCACAAACCACACATTCACCAGAATTACCTGCTGTAGGACGGCCTTCCACTCCTCAACCAGGAACTGTCGCAAGTCAAACAACATGATTGTCTAGCATGAAATGGAGATTTTTGACAGTTGGCAGACTACTACATTTTATATTTAATATATTGATAGTTTAATATATTGACAGTTGGCAGACTACTCCATTTTGTATAAGCACATGTTGTGGTGTGTGAAGACTAGCGTTGGCAGGTTGAGAAGGACGTCACTAAGATTGTAGTTGTCCTGCTGGTGTGTACAAGACAACACTTCACATCAAGAGCAGACAACAATCAATCTATTAGGAGGCGCTGATTGCAATCGCATCTAATAAATGTCTTTGATTTGACATTGGAGACTAATTAGAAGTCTTTCTAATGCTTCTTTTAAAACTGCACACCGCAGGGCTGCCAACATTTCATGTTTGCAACCCGGGAGATTTTTCAGCACCCGACTGCCGACTAACAACAACAACACCCGGCCTAGATTGCTGTGGTTCATGCAAGGATTCCGTCACTTGCGCTACCAGAGAGAATTATTATTATTATTATCCTTTTACGGGAAACTATTTGAAATGGCAGGGCAACAGGAAAATGGTAGTCAGGGGGGGGGGGGGTTGTCATCCTATCAATGTCCGGCAAATATTTGATATCCACACAATGTGGGGGATTTTTAATGTTAGACTCTGCCCGAGTTCTGAGTTTGAACAGTCAGAGTCCAGGTCCTTCTGAAAGATTTCAAGGAGGACCGAACTTTTTTGTTGGAATTTGGGCTACCGTTCATAACGGAAGACATGACTGACGATGGATGTGTTTTCTTTGTCTTTTTTGCATTCTAAATATTGAATCAATGTGATCAAAAGTCTGCTTACGCCTATAAAGCCCTTAAATATACATCCAAACACCTCCATTGAGGTTTTCTATTCATGACGTAAGTACATATGTCATGTAGTAACATTTAATATTTACGTATTTTGCTCATTTTAAACATACGTGGCACATTCATCATCACATTTGCTTTTTCTTCATCACTGATTATTACTCACTGCAGACTTTATGAGAGCCAACAAACAGAATAAAAGATCACTTACTGTACAAGGTCTGTTGTCATTAGGATGTCGACTACTGGGATGTTGATATTCTCCCATTTAGATGAAGAATGTTTCATAATCCTCACAAAGAAACTAGGTAGGGGGCAGAAGGATGAACAAGCATCTTTTCGTGTCGTTCTCACCAGTTTCGGGTCCTTATTGGCTGTCAAAGTGTCCCAACTTGTTGAAATACCTACTCAGACTTCTTCTGTCCAAGTGAGAGGTATGATTTATGATCTAGAACAAACTTCCAGGGAGCAAGAAGGCAGCAGATGATGTAAACATAGGGACACAGGAATCAGAATCAGGAATACTTTATTACTTGTGATTGTGCTATAAATAGTTCGTCTGCGTCAGCACTTATAATAACAATATCACTAATACTTGGTTAGTATTCAGGTCACAAAATGTAATTGAAGTATTGTTGGTGGATTCTGAATAATTATTTATTTAATTTGAATTACAAATTCGAATGCATTAAAAAAAATCCATCCGTGGTCATGTCGTTCATAATAATTGCGAACAAAATTCCCCAAAAAGTGCAGTTCTCCTTGAACAACATTTATTCAAACAGGTCAGAGATGAAAACGACAACATTGATCTCATTCAGTGATCAGCTCTCTGCGGCTGACAGAAATGAGCCTCCATCAATAATTCTTTGTTTCCTGTATCGTCCATGCCAGGAGAACTGCTTGAGGGCCAGATGGGTTCTCACCAAGTTAGGGACCAGTCTTTGCAGGGGGGCAATAAGTCTTTGAGAAGATGACCATCAAGGCAAGTCCGAGTTTTGCCATCGGTTGATAAGAGGAAGTTGTAAATACTGCAATTCTTAAAGTTAGTGTTAAGTCTATCTTTGCTAGAATGTTCTAAGATTAACTTCAGTCTACTGCAGAATGTGACAGAGTTGGCAGCTCTGCAGACAACCTAAAACCCCCCACCATGATGCCCTCTAAAAACTGTATAGAGTTCCACTTCTTGGAGCAGACTAGCTGACCACAGGAGCTGGCAATCAGGTGCCTGATTGATTGTGGCCCTTGGAAGATCCAAACAAGAGTCAGTAGAATTTGACATCCGCACAAAGAAACTTCACCAGCCGGGCTTCGTTCCTTACTGACAGGACATGGTTTCAAAAAGTGTTTCCAATGCTGTCAAATGTAGTGGCAATAAAACAAAAATGTCTCATTTGTTTGGAAACATAAAGGAGAAAATCTCAAGTCTTGCCCAGTTTTTGTTGGATTACCTTTCCAAAAGGTGAACCCGGCTAACGAGCGCTTCACCTTTCCTCCTCGAGGTGCCCCTCCCCCACCTAGCAGTGGATTGTGACGCCATGTTGTGACTCCGTTTCCTTCTGGAAGAAAAAGGCCCAGCATGAAGAGAGAAGTCAAGATGTTTTATAAATATTGATGATTCAAAATGGTGATTCTAATTGTCTTTCATTTGAAATGCTGCAAATATTTTATTGACTTGGTTTGTTCTCAAATTAAAATAGTCTGTAGCAACCAAGTGTGCTTGTTTGTCTTCCACATTGTGTATAAAATCATGTTTTATATTAAAGTGGGTCTACGTATAACCATTGTGCATTCAATACTTGACTATCCAAACAATACACCGCCTCATATACTGCTTTGGTTCTTTGGAAAGGAAACATTTTCTGGGTACGATACCTTCAATTCATGTTTAAATGTCAAAAAGTACACCTAACCTTGAAAAACAATTCAAGTAAAATATGTCAGTTGAAACAAGGTATTTTGTGTCATTTCTAGAAAAATACAACTTTACCATAACTCAAAATATGATCTAATCTAGCCACAAACTCAATACATATTTAACTTTATTTACTAGATTACTTTTTTAATATTCTTTTTGGTTTGCAGTTTGTTTCGATTGCTAACAAACTTTAGTCCAATCTGAAGTCAAAAGTTCAGAACTGTCAACACAACTTGCATTTAATCATTCATCTCAGCTAAACTCATCCTCTCACCAACAACATATTTCATAAATGTTACGTTAGCGGCTTGGCATTGTTGGCGTGGTCCCAGGATGCAGAGAAGGCAGGCGGTGTGTGAGCAGAAGTTCCTTTGTTAGATAGCAGTAAATAAAGAATAAGAAAAGGAAGAGCACCAACGTGGGAAGATAAAGTCAACCACGAGTGGAAACGCAAAAGGAGGACTGGTGCTGGCATGTAAAGCACTCAGATGGTGATTGTCAACATGTGAGTGCACCAATCACCCACTGGAGGCAGGTGTGTCAATTAATGGAGGCAGGTGTGTCAGTTACATCTCCACCTGCACAGGAAGTGGAAAAAGAGGGAGGACGCAGAGCTGACAATGAAAGTAAAACTAAACATTGGGGAAAATCTAGAAAGGCAAAACAGTCATGAAGGAACCTGGCAATAAATGTTACACAATAAGATCATTTAACCAATAAATGTCACACAATAAGATCATTTAACCAATAAATGTTACACAATAAGATCACTTAACCAATAAATGTCACACAATAAGATCATTTAACCAATAAATGTCACACAATAAGATCATTTAACCAATAAATGTCACACAATAAGATCATTTAACCAATAAATGTCACACAATAAGATCATTTAACCAATAAATGTCACACAATAAGATCATTTAACCAATAAATGTCACACAATAAGATCATTTAACCAATAAATGTCACACAATAAGATCATTTAACCAATAAATGTCACACAATAAGATCATTTAACCAATAAATGTCACACAATAAGATCATTTAACCAATAAATGTCACACAATAAGATCATTTAACCAATAAATGTCACGCAATATGATCATTTAACCAGTAAATGTCACACAATAAGATCATTTAACCAATAAATGTCACACAATAAGATCATTTAACCAATAAATGTCACACAATAAAATCATTTAACCAATAAATGTCACACAATATGATCATTTAACCAATAAATGTCACACAATAAGATCACTTAACCAATAAATGTCACACAATAAGATCATTTAACCAATAAATGTCACACAATAAGATCATTTAACCAATAAATGTCACACAATAAGATCATTTAACCAATAAATGTCACACAATAAGATCATTTAACCAATAAATGTCACACAATAAGATCATTTAACCAATAAATGTCACACAATAAGATCATTTAACCAATAAATGTCACACAATAAGATCATTTAACCAATAAATGTCACACAATAAGATCATTTAACCAATAAATGTCACACAATAAGATCATTTAACCAATAAATGTCACACAATAAAATCATTTAACCAATAAATGTCACACAATATGATTATTTAACCAATAAATGTCACACAATATGATCATTTAACCAATAAATGTCACACAATAAGATAATTTAACCCATAAATGTCACACAATAAGATTATTTAACCAATAAATGTCACACAATAAGATCATTTAACCAATAAATGTCACACAATAAGATCATTTAACCAATAAATGGCACACAATAAGATAATTTAACCAATAAATGGCACACAATAAGATCATTTAACCAATAAATGTCACACAATAAGATCATTTAACCAATAAATGTCACACAATATGATCATTTAACCAATAAATGTCACAATAAGATCATTTAACCAATAAATGTCACACAATAAGATCATTTAACCAATAAATGTCACACAATAAGATCATTTAACCAATAAATGTCACACAATAAGATCATTTAACCAATAAATGTCACACAATAAGATCATTTAACCAATAAATGTCACACAATATGATCATTTAACCAATAAATGTTACACAATAAAATCATTTAACCAATAAATGTTACGCAATATGATCATTTAACCAATAAATGTCACACAATAAGATCATTTAACCAATAAATGTCACACAATAAGATCATTTAACCAATAAATGTCACACAATAAGAAAATTTAACCAATAAATGTCACACAATAAGATCATTTAACCAATAAATGTCACACAATAAGATCATTTAACCAATAAATGTCACAATAAGATAATTTAACCAATAAATGTCACACAATAAGATCATTTAACCAATAAATGTCACACAATAAGATCATTTAACCAATAAATGTCACACAATAAGATCATTTAACCAATAAATGTCACACAATAAGATCAATTAACCTGAACTAAAACAGATGTGTGGAAACATTTAAGTTTAAATGTGTTTTTAAAAAAATAATCCTTTCAAAGTGTTAAATTATAGTTTATATTGTGATATTTACTCAACTAACCTACTTTATGTTGTATATTTGTTCTTTGTCTTTGCAAAGCTACGTTTGGATCTGATTTACCGTAAAGAGAAAAATGCATCATCTCAGAATTCCACGAGCACGAATCAAATAAAGCAATAAAAGGTTTTAAAAAAGAACAATTTACAACATTTATTTATCATTTAATTCCATTTGTGCAGTAACTTTCACAAGCTGTGATCGTGGTTACATGTCCCTTGTCATCATCTCTGGTCTGGATCATGTTTTTTG
>NC_084751.1:50142758-50160258 GCF_033978785.1 Entelurus aequoreus
ATAATTATATACTTGAAGTGTATTTTTGTTGGTTGTGTTTTTTACGGACACGGTCAGGCTCTTAGGGCCACTTCTGCTTGCTAAGAGTAAAACAGTAAAGCCTCGTTTATTGCTGTAAATACATTCATGCTATGAACACATTATTAATTATACATTTGATATGTTCATCATTTGAGCTTATCAATATCAATAATCACTACATTATTTATATAGCCCTAAATCACAAGTGTCTCAAAGGGCTGCACAAGCCACAACGACAGATCCCACATCAGGGCAAGAAAAACCCCCACAATATTCACTAAAGGCCCCACAAGTCATTTGAAATCCCGCAAAGGGCCACAAACAAGATGGCGTTTGGGGCCACAAAGCTGACATTGTGAGCGGCAACTTTTGTTTGGAAACATTTTCCAGCGGGCAGCACTTTCCTCCTCAACCTTTGCTGCTCACGAGGGATTAAAAGCAGCACAAAACACCTTTTTGTTACCTTGTTGGTGAAGTCATCCCGTCAAGGCTGCATCAACTTTAGTGAGGCGCACGTCAGCACAAAGAAAGAAAGAAAGAACTTTGTCTCACTGAGACACAAAGAAAAAGCTGCTGTCAGGTGTTCATTTCAATGCTGACAGCCTGCACACACACTCGCCACATAGATAGTGTGTGTGTGTGTGTGTGTGTGTGTGTGTGTGTGTGTGTGTGTGTGTGTGTGTGTGTGTGTGTGTGTGTGTGTGTGTGTGTGTGTGTGTGTGTGTGTGTGTGTGTGTGTGTGTGTGTGTGTGTGTGTGTGTGTGTGTGTGTGTGTGTGTGTGTGTGTGTGTGCTTTCCTGCCTCCTTGTCTTTATTGTTGTCCCCCAGCAAAAGAAGTGAGGGATTGGGCAGCCACCACATTTCAGTCCAAGGTTGGCGGTTGGTTAAGTGGCCGCAGGTGTTGTTTTAAAACATAATGGAGTCTATAATTGTATTTATTTTTTAGCTGTAGCTGCAGGTTGACCTAGCATACCATAAACAACTGATACAGGGACTGGACACTTATTGACGGAGGTCGTGTTGCCTGTGTAAATGTCTCTAATCAATGATAATGAAGTGTGACAACCAGGGCCGGCCCGTGGCATAGGCCGTATAGGCAAATGCTAAGGGCGCCGTCCATCAGGGGGCGCCACGCTAGTGCCACAAATGTTGGAGAGAAAAAAAAAAAAAAAAAAAGTTGGTACTATTATTTCTAAATACATAAAATAATCCCACGTTGATTAAAATGCAAAGTAAAGCCTATTTAATAGAAATATTATTTGTTACAACATTACGCCCCCCCCCCTCCCCCTCCCCCCGCACAGTGCGCCCCCTCCCTTCCCGTATCATGACTCTTACCACATCAAAAAATCAACACAGGATGTCATAACAGCCAAAACTGTCAGGTGCCCAGGGAAGAAAAAAGAGAAAAGAAGAGGAGAAACGAGAAAAAGACAGAGGTAGCAGGTAGGTAACGTTAGCCTACATGAAATTATTTGTCTGTTACAGAATGTGATAGTAACCTGGCTTTTTAGCATTAAGCTAATGTTACATGATTCGGCAATTGCTAATCAATAAATAGCTAGTTCTGTTTTAACGTCGGGTTAATATTGTGGAGGGGGCTAAATTGTTATGGAAAATAATAATGTAACGTTAGGTAATTACAGTACTCCCTGGTGTACAGTCATTTGTAAGTCATTCTAGTTAATGCAATATTAAAAAGCACTAATAGAGAACTCTGTAGATCCCCTTTTTTTGTAATATAGTTGTTAAAGTCATACTGGTTTGATATCTTGTTTTGTGCAGTGCCTTATTTATATTGTATTTTTAATTTATTTTATGCAACTTGTTGACACGTTTTATTTTGTGTTTATGTATGTAAAAAATATTGTATTTTATATATTCATTTTTTGTATTCATTTATTTATCCATATTTTTTTTTATCTTGTTAACTATTCTGATTGTTAATTTGCTTTCTTTAAGTAAAAAAAAAAAGGTCAAAGACAAAGCTATTCGGTTTCTTGTGAGTATATACACTTCACTGCCGATGTGGGGGGGCGCCACCTAAAATCTTGCCTAGGGCGCCAGATTGGTTAGGGCCGGGCCTGTTATTGAGGTTCCATCTAATTTCATTTCAATAATTATTCCTGCATGAAACTCCAGCTTAAAGGGGAACTGCACTTTTTTTTTTTTTAACGTTGCCGATCGTTCAGAATCTTTATGGGAGACAAGAACACATGTTTTTTCTTATGCATTCTAACTTGTAAAATAACACGAGCAAAAGTCAACTAACTGTTAGGATGGTTTAAGCCGGAGTCGGACCCCAAAAAAAGAGATGGACACCAATCTATAACAAGAAAAGTGCACTCAAAAGGAGTGAAGAAACCAACACAAAGCACACTCAAACAGAGAGTGAATAATAAAAAAAAGTGCACTTAAACTGAGTGGAGAATAAGAGGTAAGAGGGATGATCTCAATGGAGCCAAGCGAGTGGAAACGTCCTTGGAGTAGAGTGAACCATTGTCAATAACTGGCAGCGGCTGCGGCGGTGAGCACGGCTCGATAGGTCTGATTGCTAACTGCCCGCAAGTGTGAGAGAGAGAGAGAGACTCCGCCCACGATTGCCAGAGAGGCGCTGCAAGAGAAGGCAGACTGGCGGCGGCAAAGTAGTGGAGACTGACTGCACACCAACCATGGAGTCGCTCTATTCCGCCTAGAAGGCACTTTAAAAACTACCAAAAATCTCCATTATCGTTTTATATACACACTGTAAATATATATATGTCATGTAGTAACATTCATAATAACATGTAATATATACATGATGTAAGTATATATGTCATGTAGTAACATTCATAATAACATGTAATATATACATGATGTAAGTATATATGTCATGTAGTAACATTCATAATAACATGTAATATATACATGATGTAAGTATACATGTCATGTAGTAACATTCATAATAACATGTAATATATACATGATGTAAGTATATATGTCATGTAGTAACATTCATAATAACATGTAATATATACATGATGTAAGTATATATGTCATGTAGTAACATTCATAATAACATGTAATATATACATGATGTAAGTATACATGTCATGTAGTAACATTCATAATAACATGTAATATATACATGATGTAAGTATATATGTCATGTAGTAACATTCATAATAACATGTAATATATACATGATGTAAGTATATATGTCATGTAGTAACATTCATAATAACATGTAATATATACATGATGTAAGTATATGTGTCATGTAGTAACATTCATAATAACATGTAATATATACATGATGTAAGTATATATGTCATGTAGTAACATTCATAATAACATGTAATATATACATGATGTAAGTATATATGTCATGTATGATGTAACATTCATAATAACATGTAATATATACATGATGTAAGTATATATGTCATGTAGTAACATTCATAATAACATGCAATATATACATGACGTAAGTATATATGTCATGTAGTAACATTCATAATAACATGTAATATATACATGATGTAAGTATATATGTCATGTAGTAACATTCATAATAACATGTAATATATACATGATGTAAGTATATATGTCATGTAGTAACATTCATAATAACATGTAATATATACATGATGTAAGTATACATGTCATGTAGTAACATTCATAATAACATGTCATATATACATGATGTAAGTATATATGTCATGTAGTAACATTCATAATAACATGTCATATATACATGATGTAAGTATATATGTCATGTAGTAACATTCATAATAACATGTCATATATACATGATGTAAGTATATATGTCATGTAGTAACATTCATAATAACATGTAATATATACATGATGTAAGTATATATGTCATGTAGTAACATTCATAATAACATGTAATATATACATGATGTAAGTATATATGTCATGTAGTAACATTCATAATAACATGTAATATATACATGATGTAAGTATACATGTCATGTAGTAACATTCATAATAACATGTCATATATACATGATGTAAGTATATATGTCATGTAGTAACATTCATAATAACATGTCATATATACATGATGTAAGTATATATGTCATGTAGTAACATTCATAATAACATGTCATATATACATGATGTAAGTATATATGTCATGTAGTAACATTCATAATAACATGTCATATATACATTATGTAAGTATATATGTCATGTAGTAACATTCATAATAACATGTAATATATACATGATGTAAGTATATATGTCATGTAGTAACATTCATAATAACATGTCATATATACATGATGTAAGTATATATGTCATGTAGTAACATTCATAATAACATGTGATGTATACATGATGTAAGTATATATGTCATGTAGTAACATTCATAATAACATGTGATATATACATGATGTAAGTATATATGTCATGTAGTAACATTCATAATAACATGTAATATATACATGATGTAAGTATATATGTCATGTAGTAACATTCATAATAACATGTCATATATACATGATGTAAGTATATATGTCATGTAGTAACATTCATAATAACATGTAATATATACACGATGTAAGTATATATGTCATGTAGTAACATTCATAATAACATGTAATATATACATGATGTAAGTATATATGTCATGTAGTAACATTCATAATAACATGTCATATATACATGATGTAAGTATATATGTCATGTAGTAACATTCATAATAACATGTAATATATACATGATGTAAGTATATATGTCATGTAGTAACATTCATAATAACATGTAATATATACATGATGTAAGTATATATGTCATGTAGTAACATTCATAATAACATGTAATATATACACGATGTAAGTATATATGTCATGTAGTAACATTCATAATAACATGTCATATATACACGATGTAAGTATATATGTCATGTGGTGACATTCATGAACAAGGTGATAGGTCAAATGCAGAGGACACATTTCACCACACCTCGTGAGTGTGTGACTATCAGTGGTACTTCAACTTAAGTCAACAGAGTTAAAATGGTTACATTTATCGGGACTAACTAGCTCGGGGTCACTAAGCTTCTGGTAGTTAACAAATGTAGTCGCAGGGTTAAAACCTGATTCTGAAGCCTCAGCCTCACCTTGGCTTTACTTCCATTGCCCTTCAGACCCCAGCTCTACACCACACCGGTTCAAGGTGCTTTGTTATGAAGCCATTCTGTAAAAGTCCAGAAAACAAAGACTTGGGAGACGAATATTAACAATTTGACATGACTAACAGTCCAGAAGAGACTATGGAGGTGAGCTTTGGTCCACATTTTGTAAATGCTCTCTAGCACAATTGGTGAGACTGCAGCCTGCGGTGGTGAGATGTAATGGTAACTGGTAAACTTGTGAGACTGCAGCCTGTGGTGGTGAGATGTAATGGTAACTGGTAAACTTGTGGGACTGCAGCCTGCGGTGGAGAGATGTAACGAGTGTGACAACCAACTCCGTTCTGCTCTACCAACTGGTAGCGGAAAAAATGTTGCAGTCATTTGAAGTGCAAACAAGAGAAGTGATTTTAATGACAGAACTTAGGCCTTGAACAGGAAGTGCAAGAACACAGGTGTCTTCACAGAGGCACAGTTTCAGTGGTACTACAGTGGTACTACAGTGGTACTACAGTGGTACTACAGTGGTACTTCGGGATTACCAGTTTATTGCTTCTGTGATGCAGCTTGCACATGGAAGATCTTACTTTGGGACACGGCCTCACCCATCCAAATGAATTGGAATCAATTTAATGGGTGCTTCACCCCCTAGAACACCACCATTTTAACACGGAAATCAAACGTTTAGATAGTAAATATTGTATACAAAACAATAGAATAGAGCAGAGGTGTCCAAGGCTTTTTAGATCCAGACAAACTGAAGGATGCTGGGGTGACTTTGGTGAACATTATTAACAGTAATGATACTAAAAACAATACAATGAATATATGATGAACTAAATGTACAAAAACACCACAACTGAGCTTTGTGGTTTAAGTAACCAAGCTAATTAGTGTCATGTTTAATCTAACTCCCTTGAGATATTCAATTCTATTATTTACTAATAGGATTTATTATTCCGCCAACTCAAATATTTTGTGGGCTTTAGCACACTCAAAAACGTAGCATATGTTGCAAGACGTGTGTACACATGTTCATCATGACAGGACACATGGACCTCATCAAAGACCATGGACAGAATCACGCACAGGTCCTCATCAAAGACCATGGACAGAATCCCGCACAGGTCCTCATCAAAGACCATGGACAGAATCACGCACAGGTCCTCAGACATTTTGGTTTTTAGCTCCCATTTTGGGGGGGATTTGGGCCAATCACAATGTTCTGATTTCAGATGTGCCTATTTTGTCTACAGAATGTATAAAAAAAAAGACATTTTAAGATATTCAACACTCTATTGCCGTCTCGTGGCTAAAGTGGATAGTGCACCACCCCACCCCCGATTCTTCACGTTGCATGTGTCAGGTAAATCGTAACGAATGTGGCCATAGGAATGTACTTACAGTAGCCGAGAGATAGCTGGTGTCCCGAAAAACCCGTAGTCCGAGGTACCACTGTATTCCTTAAAGGATTTCTGTGTGCATATTCAGAGGTACTTTTTCAGCAAAAATTCAATTGTTACTTCTTGAGCTTGTTTAGCCCAAGAAGCCGTTTTTACATAGAGGTTGATATACCTCATGTCCATTACTCCAATTATAGTGTTATGGCACAGCTTTCAGTGGTCCGTAAAAAAAAATGTAATCCTTTACCACAAAACAAACAGTATGTCCTTCATGAATGTGAGGCGCTCGTCCTACCAAGCATCAAAATCATTGGAAAAGATTGTAGATTCTCATTTGAGTTTCCATCACCCTCTGAAAGAAACAAGGTTTCCTCAAGACCTCAGGGACACCAAGACTTAACTGGCTGGGTTCAAGCTCAGGTCATTGATACTCTCAAGGAGCCATAACATAAGACTCAGGTGATTCCACCCATTAGGCTTAAATACCAGCGGGTCCTCATATCTGGGATCAAGGCAAATCTATTCTCTTCCAGAGGCGAAGCTTAGAGGGAAAAAGGGAGAGAGGAAAGAAGTGAAGATGATGAAAGGTGTGCAGGAGGTGACGGACTGAGCTCACCGGTAACTGCAACAAGCAAAGAAGGGCTGATTTGGTGCTTGGTTCAGAAAAGTGTCTATTAGAATTCCTAGAATTACACTGACGGATCCAGTCCAATGTTCTCCTGAATCCCAGGATGTCCTTCAAATGTGTACCAGTGCCCCAGCTGTGTAATCCTTTTGGAAAAGACAAAACGTGTAGGAAGGTTTTCCTGGAAAGATTTCAGCACTCTGGGAGTGTGTTTTGGTGTTGGTTAGTCTGCTGGTGGGACTGAGTGTACTGTAGGAACTGGTTAGACTGCTGCGTCGTGGCCTGACTCGGTAAAGTCTGGTTTGCTAGCTGGTTCTCTGACTGGTACTGTTCCAGCTCTCGCTTCCTCCTCATGGCTGACTGCAGCTGCTGCTTTATTACAGTGATTTGGCTCTCCAGTTCGGATAATTCCTGCATGAGCGGGCTCCGACCCACAATCACACCAGCACCGCTGTCCCCCACACCCAAACCCCGACACTGTCCTGGGGCCACGCCCGCTGCTGAGCTCCCCTGCCCTTGCCCGAGTCCTTGGATACACAAACGACCTAACAAGTTGGAGCGTCCATTCGAGGTGGTCACTATGGGAAGTTGTTTCTCCAGCAAAGGAAGAGCAGAGGCTGGATCCTGGGAACACGGCCATTCCAAGTCGTTCTGCGTCTCTTTCGGAAGAACCCTACGCCTGTTGCAGAGAGATGAATCGCTTGGATTCCAGGATGCCGACTGGTTGTTTCCTTCATTGCACCTGGAGATGCGGGCAAAGGACAAAATGTAAGGTGTCAACGTTCAAAGACATTCATTAATACGCTCAGAAGTCTACAATCAAGAAACCTGATTTCAGGGAGCTGTGCATGTTTAGAATGTTTGTAAAGTTATGTGAAGTCAAACTGGAGTTAGAAACACATCAAAAAGAAGACTTTTTAAAGTCTTTTTAATACTTTTTTATGTGTAAGACCCCCGGGCTCGGGGTCTTTCCGCGTGGAGTTTGCATGTTATCCTCCAAAGCCACGCACCTGGGGATAGGCCCCTCCCACCTCCAAAGACATGCACCTGGGGATAGGCCCCTCCCACCTCCAAAGCCACGCACCTGGGGATAGGCCCCTCCCATCTCCAAAGACATGCACCTGGGGATAAGTTGATTGTCAACACTAAATGGTCCCTAGTGTGTGAATGTTGTCTATCTGTGTTGGCCCTGTGATGAGGTGGTGAATTGTCCAGGGTGTACCCCGCCTTCCGCCTGAGTGCAGCTGGGATGGGCTTGAGCACCCCCCGTGAACCTTGAAAGGGACAAGCGGTGGAAAAATGGATGGACGGAACAAGAAAACACACAACATTTCTGCGCAACCACCTGTCAGTCTTTGGTGGCTATGATTTAGTTCAGGGAACAAAATGTAGGACTTGACACTAGACTTCATGCCTACAACACTCAGCAGGTGCTCAGCCGTTCTTACCTGCCAGGTGTTTAGTCCTGAACAGAGAAGTCAGGTAAATGCTGACACTTACTTCATAGTTCTGGATCTAAACTTGATGCCCGCAAAATAGACACAGTAGTCATTTTAGGCTTGTTTTCTAAGGAGTTTCAGTACATTTTATAGTTAGTTTAGGAAGGTATGGACCTCCTCAGTCAAATTGACTGGCACAAAATGGAGCGAGGAAGGAAGCATCATTTACAGCAATCATTGCAGTGATTCTGACTTCATAGAAGGAAAGTTTTGGTCGGAATTTGAATGTAAAAAAGTACAAGAGACTCAAGCCAAATGTGATCCCGAAAATCAGGAGCACCTTTGAGGAGAAAACAGGCACCAAAAACAAGATAAAACCAAGGTAAGCTGCATGATTCAATTTTGTGTCCTCTTCTACTGATGTTTTCCTTAAAATGCTGAAAAAGCTTGAGGAAACACATACTGTGTTTTTTTACTATGGCAATTTATTTTACAGTTTTGAAGAGATCACTGATCAGGACGACAAAAACATGCAATTAAGTGATCAAAATCATTTTAAGTAAATATGTTGTACATGTCTTTATCCACTTTGTCTATGCGGAAAAATGTCCGCCAGCTCTGTAGATGACGTCACATAAATAGGGGGGCGGCATATCGAGTCTGGCGATGGAAAGTGGAAGTTGCAAGTACAGTTAGTTATCTACCAATCAATCAAAAACAAATTGATATTACGGTAAATGATTAGTTTTCAGGAGCAAAAAATACATCAAGAAAACTTGTCAGTGAAGTTTTGGGCTGCATAATTAACTGCTATTATCAAAGCAAAGACAAGAAGGCTACACAGTCAGTCAGTGAAATTGTGACATAAGTACATCGTTGTGTTGACTCCTTCATGCTGACATCTCTACTAGCGACGTAAACGAGGAGTTCACCGTAGGGATCAATCTATTTCACCACTTTACGAGCTAAAGTATATCTTAAACAGCCCATAACAATAATATCTTATTGTAACGACATCATGTTGCCGAAGCCTCAGGGCTGGATAAAGACTGACAGAGGAGACATTTAGTTGAACATCTGCAGAGAGGGAACATACTGTAGCTAGTGGAACATTTAGTTGAACATCTGCAGGGAGGGAACATACTGTAGCTAGTGGAACATTTAAATAAACATCTGCAGAGAGGGAACATACTGTAACCAGTGGAACATTTAAATAAACATCTGCAGAGAGGGAACATACTGTAGCCAGTGGAACATTTAAATAAACATCTGCAGGGAGGGAACGTACTGTAGCTAGTGGAACATTTAAATAAACATCTGCAGGGAGGAAACATACTGTAGCTAGTGGAACATTTAAATAAACATCTGCAGGGAGGGAACATACTGTAGCCAGTGGAACATTTAAATAAACATCTGCAGGGAGGGAACATACTGTAGCCAGTGGAACATTTAAATAAACATCTGCAGGGAGGGAACATACTGTAGCTAGTGGAACATTTAAATAAACATCTGCAGGGAGGGAACATACTGTAGCCAGTGGAACATTTAAATAAACATCTGCAGAGAGGGAACATACTGTAGCCAGTGGAACATTTAAATAAACATCTGCAGGGAGGGAACATACTGTAGCCAGTGGAACATTTAAATAAACATCTGCAGGGAGGGAACATACTGTAGCCAGTGGAACATTTAAATAAACATCTGCAGAGAGGGAACGTACTGTAGCTAGTGGAACATTTAAATAAACATCTGCAGAGAGGGAACATACTGTAGCCAGTGGAACATTTAAATAAACATCTGCAGAGAGGGAACATACTGTAGCCAGTGGAACATTTAAATAAACATCTGCAGACAGGGAACATACTGTAGCCAGTGGAACATTTAAATAAACATCTGCAGGGAGGGAACATACTGTAGCCAGTGGAACATTTAAATAAACATCTGCAGGGAGGGAACATACTGTAGCCAGTGGAACATTTAAATAAACATCTGCAGGGAGGGAACATACTGTAGCCAGTGGAACATTTAAATAAACATCTGCAGGGAGGGAACATACTGTAGCCAGTGGAACATTTAAATAAACATCTGCAGAGAGGGAACATACTGTAGCCAGTGGAACATTTAAATAAACATCTGCAGAGAGGGAACATACTGTAGCTAGTGGAACATTTAAATAAACATCTGCAGGGAGGGAACATACTGTAGCCAGTGGAACATTTAAATAAACATCTGCAGGGAGGGAACATACTGTAGCCAGTGGAACATTTAAATAAACATCTGCAGGGAGGGAACATACTGTAGCCAGTGGAACATTTAAATAAACATCTGCAGGGAGGGAACATACTGTAGCCAGTGGAACATTTAAATAAACATCTGCAGGGAGGGAACATACTGTAGCCAGTGGAACATTTAAATAAACATCTGCAGGGAGGGAACATACTGTAGCCAGTGGAACATTTAAATAAACATCTGCAAGGAGGGAACCTACTGTAGCCAGTGGAACATTTAAATAAACATCTGCAGAGAGGGAACATACTGTAGCCAGTGGAACATTTAAATAAACATCTGCAGGGAGGGAACATACTGTAGCCAGTGGAACATTTAAATAAACATCTGCAGGGAGGGAACATACTGTAGCCAGTGGAACATTTAAATAAACATCTGCAGAGAGGGAACATAGCCAGTGGAACATTTAAATAAACATCTGCAGGGAGGGAACATACTGTAGCCAGTGGAACATTTAAATAAACATCTGCAGGGAGGGAACATACTGTAGCAAGTGGAACATTTAAATAAACATCTGCAGAGAGGGAACATACTGTAGCCAGTGGAACATTTAAATAAACATCTGCAGGGAGGGAACATACTGTAGCCAGTGGAACATTTAAATAAACATCTGCAGGGAGGGAACATACTGTAGCCAGTGGAACATTTAAATAAACATCTGCAGGGAGGGAACATACTGTAGCCAGTGGAACATTTAAATAAACATCTGCAGGGAGGGAACATACTGTAGCCAGTGGAACATTTAAATAAACATCTGCAGGGAGGGAACATACTGTAGCCAGTGGAACATTTAAATAAACATCTGCAAGGAGGGAACCTACTGTAGCCAGTGGAACATTTAAATAAACATCTGCAGAGAGGGAACATACTGTAGCCAGTGGAACATTTAAATAAACATCTGCAGGGAGGGAACATACTGTAGCCAGTGGAACATTTAAATAAACATCTGCAGGGAGGGAACATACTGTAGCCAGTGGAACATTTAAATAAACATCTGCAGAGAGGGAACATAGCCAGTGGAACATTTAAATAAACATCTGCAGGGAGGGAACATACTGTAGCCAGTGGAACATTTAAATAAACATCTGCAGGGAGGGAACATACTGTAGCAAGTGGAACATTTAAATAAACATCTGCAGAGAGGGAACATACTGTAGCCAGTGGAACATTTAAATAAACATCTGCAGAGAGGGAACATAGCCAGTGGAACATTTAAATAAACATCTGCAGGGAGGGAACATACTGTAGCCAGTGGAACATTTAAATAAACATCTGCAGAGAGGGAACATACTGTAGCCAGTGGAACATTTAAATAAACATCTGCAGGGAGGGAACATACTGTAGTCAGTGGAACATTTAAATAAACATCTGCAGGGAGGGAACATACTGTAGCCAGTGGAACATTTAAATAAACATCTGCAGGGAGGGAACATACTGTAGCCAGTGGAACATCTAAATAAACATCTGCAGAGAGGGAACATACTGTAGCCAGTGGAACATTTAAATAAACATCTGCAGGGAGGGAACATACTGTAGCCAGTGGAACATCTAAATAAACATCTGCAGAGAGGGAACATACTGTAGCCAGTGGAACATTTAAATAAACATCTGCAGGGAGGGAACATACTGTAGCCAGTGGAACATTTAAATAAACATCTGCAGAGAGGGAACATACTGTAGCCAGTGGAACATTTAAATAAACATCTGCAGGGAGGGAACATACTGTAGCCAGTGGAACATTTAAATAAACATCTGCAGGGAGGGAACATACTGTAGCCAGTGGAACATTTAAATAAACATCTGCAGGGAGGGAACATACTGTAGCCAGTGGAACATTTAAATAAACATCTGCAGGGAGGGAACATACTGTAGCCAGTGGAACATTTAAATAAACATCTGCAGGGAGGGAACATACTGTAGCCAGTGGAACATCTAAATAAACATCTGCAGAGAGGGAACATACTGTAGCCAGTGGAACATTTAAATAAACATCTGCAGGGAGGGAACATACTGTAGCCAGTGGAACATCTAAATAAACATCTGCAGAGAGGGAACATACTGTAGCCAGTGGAACATTTAAATAAACATCTGCAGGGAGGGAACATACTGTAGCCAGTGGAACATTTAAATAAACATCTGCAGAGAGGGAACATACTGTAGCCAGTGGAACATTTAAATAAACATCTGCAGGGAGGGAACATACTGTAGCCAGTGGAACATTTAAATAAACATCTGCAGGGAGGGAACATACTGTAGCCAGTGGAACATTTAAATAAACATCTGCAGGGAGGGAACATACTGTAGCCAGTGGAACATTTAAATAAACATCTGCAGGGAGGGAACATACTGTAGCCAGTGGAACATTTAAATAAACATCTGCAGAGAGGGAACATACTGTAGCCAGTGGAACATTTAAATAAACATCTGCAGGGAGGGAACATACTGTAGCCAGTGGAACATTTAAATAAACATCTGCAGGGAGGGAACATACTGTAGCCAGTGGAACATTTAAATAAACATCTGCAGGGAGGGAACATACTGTAGCCAGTGGAACATTTAAATAAACATCTGCAGAGAGGGAACATACTGTAGCCAGTGGAACATTTAAATAAACATCTGCAGAGAGGGAACATACTGTAGCCAGTGGAACATTTAAATAAACATCTGCAGAGAGGGAACATACTGTAGCCAGTGGAACATTTAAATAAACATCTGCAGAGAGGGAACACACTGTAGCCAGTGGAACATTTAAATAAACATCTGCAGGGAGGGAACATACTGTAGCCAGTGGAACATTTAAATAAACATCTGCAAGGAGGGAACCTACTGTAGCCAGTGGAACATTTAAATAAACATCTGCAGAGAGGGAACATACTGTAGCCAGTGGAACATTTAAATAAACATCTGCAGGGAGGGAACATACTGTAGCCAGTGGAACATTTAAATAAACATCTGCAGGGAGGGAACATACTGTAGCCAGTGGAACATTTAAATAAACATCTGCAGAGAGGGAACATAGCCAGTGGAACATTTAAATAAACATCTGCAGGGAGGGAACATACTGTAGCCAGTGGAACATTTAAATAAACATCTGCAGGGAGGGAACATACTGTAGCAAGTGGAACATTTAAATAAACATCTGCAGAGAGGGAACATACTGTAGCCAGTGGAACATTTAAATAAACATCTGCAGAGAGGGAACATAGCCAGTGGAACATTTAAATAAACATCTGCAGGGAGGGAACATACTGTAGCCAGTGGAACATTTAAATAAACATCTGCAGAGAGGGAACATACTGTAGCCAGTGGAACATTTAAATAAACATCTGCAGGGAGGGAACATACTGTAGTCAGTGGAACATTTAAATAAACATCTGCAGGGAGGGAACATACTGTAGCCAGTGGAACATTTAAATAAACATCTGCAGGGAGGGAACATACTGTAGCCAGTGGAACATCTAAATAAACATCTGCAGAGAGGGAACATACTGTAGCCAGTGGAACATTTAAATAAACATCTGCAGGGAGGGAACATACTGTAGCCAGTGGAACATCTAAATAAACATCTGCAGAGAGGGAACATACTGTAGCCAGTGGAACATTTAAATAAACATCTGCAGGGAGGGAACATACTGTAGCCAGTGGAACATTTAAATAAACATCTGCAGAGAGGGAACATACTGTAGCCAGTGGAACATTTAAATAAACATCTGCAGGGAGGGAACATACTGTAGCCAGTGGAACATTTAAATAAACATCTGCAGGGAGGGAACATACTGTAGCCAGTGGAACATTTAAATAAACATCTGCAGGGAGGGAACATACTGTAGCCAGTGGAACATTTAAATAAACATCTGCAGGGAGGGAACATACTGTAGCCAGTGGAACATTTAAATAAACATCTGCAGGGAGGGAACATACTGTAGCCAGTGGAACATCTAAATAAACATCTGCAGAGAGGGAACATACTGTAGCCAGTGGAACATTTAAATAAACATCTGCAGGGAGGGAACATACTGTAGCCAGTGGAACATCTAAATAAACATCTGCAGAGAGGGAACATACTGTAGCCAGTGGAACATTTAAATAAACATCTGCAGGGAGGGAACATACTGTAGCCAGTGGAACATTTAAATAAACATCTGCAGAGAGGGAACATACTGTAGCCAGTGGAACATTTAAATAAACATCTGCAGGGAGGGAACATACTGTAGCCAGTGGAACATTTAAATAAACATCTGCAGGGAGGGAACATACTGTAGCCAGTGGAACATTTAAATAAACATCTGCAGGGAGGGAACATACTGTAGCCAGTGGAACATTTAAATAAACATCTGCAGGGAGGGAACATACTGTAGCCAGTGGAACATTTAAATAAACATCTGCAGAGAGGGAACATACTGTAGCCAGTGGAACATTTAAATAAACATCTGCAGGGAGGGAACATACTGTAGCCAGTGGAACATTTAAATAAACATCTGCAGGGAGGGAACATACTGTAGCCAGTGGAACATTTAAATAAACATCTGCAGGGAGGGAACATACTGTAGCCAGTGGAACATTTAAATAAACATCTGCAGAGAGGGAACATACTGTAGCCAGTGGAACATTTAAATAAACATCTGCAGAGAGGGAACATACTGTAGCCAGTGGAACATTTAAATAAACATCTGCAGAGAGGGAACATACTGTAGCCAGTGGAACATTTAAATAAACATCTGCAGAGAGGGAACATACTGTAGCTAGTGGAACATTTAAATAAACATCTGCAGGGAGGGAACATACTGTAGCCAGTGGAACATTTAAATAAACATCTGCAGGGAGGGAACATACTGTAGCCAGTGGAACATTTAGAATGTAGGACAAAGTCTGGGCCAGAAGAGCTTTAAGTGGGCTGAGATATGAGCTGCTGGAATATTCTTTGGGACTGAAGCAAGTCTTCTTTGTCAAAGCCACTTCCATCTTTACAACTTGCTCGCTTCATCCAAGACTGACATGAAATGGCCATTTTATACTCCACATACAACAACGCAGGTTTCTACCCACAAGTCACATGTTCCGCATTAGGAGCAAGGATGGGTTGCTTTTACTTTTGACCCGATACGGTGCCAATTCTCAGTAACCGGGAATCGATACTGATGTTCAACAGTACCTATTTTCGGTATACTGTATTTGTGTGCATTATTGTGTTCATAAATATTCATTTGTTTAGTGATGAAATCTATTTTTTATGAAACATTTAACAATGAGTTGATTGTGGTAACTGTTATATCTTGTTTTCTGACACGTAAGTATATCTGTATATAGTACAGTACAGTACAGTAGTATACATATTAGACTTTCCATGCAGTTGCAATTCCAAGACACTAGATGGCAGTAGTTGACGAGCCAGGAAGAAATATTTGTCATTAAGCTGAATCTAGTCTTTTGTTGCACCCTACAAATTGTTTATACTGTAAGTATTGTATTTATTACACAGCAGCAGTTTGATTGTATTGTGCATCTTAATTGTAGTTTGCATTACCAAATTTAGAGGTGTTGACATTGCCATGTAAAATTACTCATGCTAATCATAGCATGCTAATAGTAACGCCAATGCTAATTAGACTCAAGCTAGCACATTTTGGAAAAGTGTAGCGTTACCTAATGTCCTAACTTCCTTTATGGCAACATTACTCTGAGTTGTGTGTTTACCGCATGGTGTACAGTAGAAGGTGATGTCACGGGCAACAATGGTATCAAAATGGTGTGCAGTAGAAGGTGATGTCACGGGCAACAATGGTATCAAAATGGTGTGCAGTAGAAGGTGATGTCACGGGCAACAATGGTATCAAAATGGTGTGCAGTAGAAGGTGATGTCACAGGCAACAATGGTATCAAAATGGTGTGCAGTAGAAGGTGATGTCACGGGCAACAATGGTATCAAGATGGTGTGCAGTAGAAGGTGATGTCACGGGCAACAATGGTATCAAGATGGTGTGCAGTAGAAGGTGATGTCACGGGCAACAATGGTATCAAAATATGGCACCTTTTGATTTTCAATCAATCAATCAATGTTTATTTATATAGCCCTAAATCACAAGTGTCTCAAAGGGATTTGAGGTGAATTGATACCCAGTAGTACCGATGGCTTCTATAAAAGTACCACATTGGCTAACCATCCCTAAGTAACGTGTCCAACAATTCATAGTTTGAATATTATTGAAACTGCAAACATCAAAAGTGACACATGCACATGCATAAAAGTGAGCAGTTCTATAAAGCAGCCTTGTAGTTTCCATAGTTCCTCTACAATACATTTGTAATACAGTTGATACATTTATGAAGTTGCTGTTACAGCAATTATCATCACTGGCCTCTCAAGTGTTGTGAGAAGGATGATCTCACCAAAAAGACAAAGGGAAGTCCATGTTTGAATACAACAGTCAGCCTGAGGCTGCTATGCACGTCCGCTATATTTCCATTCATCATTTAAACGCCAAAGATTCATTTACTTCCACACCCCAAGGTTTTCTCCCGAGTTACTAGTTGGCATTTTTATACCGTATCATTTTTGCACATGCAGTTTGACAAACTGCTGTCT
>NC_084751.1:50165258-50272758 GCF_033978785.1 Entelurus aequoreus
TCCAATAGATATTCCAAATAAAATGCAGTACCTTTTGACGGTGGCGACGGTCTGCAGTTTGTCGTCAGCAAATACAGAGTTGAGGGCTCGGTGTAGTCTCTGGAGAACACAAATACAGAGTTGAGGGCTCGGTGTAGTCTCTGGAGAACACAAATACAGAGTTGAGGGCTCCGTGTAGTCTCTGGAGAACAAGCAAGGTTTAGCTTAATTAGGCACTCAACTCAATGGAATCACACTGAAGTTCATTCATGGACCAAGTAAGGACAGGACTGGACAGCCTTCATAAAAGACAGTAGTAATGTACATCCATCTACACATTTTCTACTGCTTGTCCCTCTCGGGGTCGTAGTCATGTCACAAAACTAAAAAGAAAATGTTGTCTGCTGGGTTGAATATGATTTAAACTAATGTAATTATTTGTTTTGGGGTCTGCTGGTGTTTGTTTATTTTTCCCTATACGAGATGTGTTACTATAATCTATCTCCCATATGAAAAAAACATCTTGCAATATGCATATTCATGCATCTGGATAATTGTAGTGTACTAAAAGTAGGTTGTGCTGTCTGGATCACACTTCAAAGAACAACATTATATTTGAGTGCTGCATGCCAACAATATGACACAATGTTGGACCATATGATGCCGTGCATGTGAAGGGAAAATAGTGTACGCTATACGCACAAAATCCTAATTTAAATAAAGCCTTCTGCACCACTTAGATTTACAGAGCCGAAATATTGTTATTGTTTTCATTTCGATGCCCCGCCCTCCACCGTTTGACCAATTAGAAAGTCTGAGTGTGCCACATCCAGGTTGCCATCTTGGTCTGGCTACTGCCACTGGTAAAGTTACTAAACATGTCAGACTTAGTCCATCTAAAAGTTACCTTTCTCAACTTAGTCATGACAAAGCCAGGAACAAAACTAGGATTTGTGTCGGGGATGCCTTTGAAAGATGGACACCATTGAAGGCGGAGAAGATTTGCTCATTTCCTCCTTGATAGGTAAGTCAGGCATTTAGGTTTTCTAATGACTTGCAATAAATGGAAATGGACATTTGCTATGTCAACTATATTGTCCAGTACAGTCTATGATCTTGTCTAACAAAGATAGTATGTTCCTGCAACCAATGTTAGCATGCTAGCCTGGTCGATGACACATGGACATACGTGCTAACATATGCTAGTTAGCATGTATGTCCATGTGTCATCCAACTGACAGGACAACATATACAGTATTTAGTACAAATAAAAGCTATGTGGATATGTGTAGTGTCAGTGCCTATTTGCTTCTCAATACGCTGAGGAAATGCATCCAACATTAGTCATCATGACAATGTGAAAGGTATGGAGACAAATCACATGATCAAATAATTCCTCATTGGTGTTTGCATATTGTGGACTACATGTACCAAGTTATATGGCAATCTGAAAGGTTTGAAACAGTAGCCTATAGGCATACCTTGGTCAAATGTCTCCTCTTTAGTTTTGGGCGTACATTGGGTTGCTAAGCATGCTCTACTTATTTTCACTAGTATAACCATTGCTAGTGTTGGTTGTAGTCTTTGTTTTCTGATAGTCCTGACAATTACCATATGATTGTTGTCATATTGTACGCAGGCAAGATCTACTTCCTCTTGAAAATAGCCTAATTTCTGTGTGGGTTAGAGATTTGTTATTGACAAAATGCTTGTCTATTCAGCTATTATGGTCCCCAGACCTCAACCCCTAGTAAGAGGCAGTGGAAGTTTGAAGTTCCCTGGAGTAGTCCAGTCCATCCAGCTGGATTTGGCTGCATATCTGGCAACCTCAGCCAAGGAGAGGGGGAGGGGACTACAGAATTTGATTGCAGTACCATTTCTGGCCACATTACTACATATGGCTCCTTTAAGAGGGTAGGCTGCGCTCACCAAGTCCTCATCTCAGGTGTCCACCTTGTGTTTCATGAGGGAATGTGCACATTCAAATGTTTACTTCTGAAAAGGTTAAAGCCGTTACAACACAACAACACAATGTCCACTGGACAAACATTGCTATTTATTTGAAGTGACTTCTTCATTTTTAATGGTGACAGGTGAGGCTCTGCCATCACTGGTGAGGCAGGTGTGAACACGGCCTCCTGGTGGGACTTCTTTTGGTTTGTACATTTAGAACCCCCCGAAGGAAGGTGCAGCATCAGTCTAATGCACATATTACTCATGCATGTTTCCATAATGCTGACTCATCTCTCTGAATATGTTGTGTGACAGTTGTTATAAAGAACAATATGTGAGCAGAGTGTACCTGGCTGGTGTGCAGCCAGTATTTCAAGCGTGGCTCCTTGACCCTGGGGATGAGCAGCTTGTACACCATGTGTTCCGCTATGGTGGTCAGCAGAGATAAGGCCACACCCACACACAGCATCACAAAGAGGCCGGAGAAATGCTTGATACCCATCTGGAGCGTCTGGAGGGAGAGAGACCACACAAACAATCAAAGTCAAACACTTTGACAGAAATAGATGTCATATTGTGATCATTCATGTTCACCACATTCTAGCTGGGATTGCAATTAAAGACTCTTCAAAACAAGGTCAACATTTATTTGTTATCACTATGGAATACTGTAGATTACCGTAGGTGGATACAAGAAGCTAAACTAGAGCTCTTGAACGTTAACCAAGGTGGGTGGATCCAAATACAGACTGTAATGATACTATGTGTAGTATCAGTACAGGCAGTACTATGTGTAGTATCAGTACAGACAACACTATGCATAGTATCAGTACACACGACACTATGTCTAGTATCAGTACAGACAACACTATGTGTAGTATCAGTACAGACGACACTATGTCTAGTATCAGTACAGGCGATAGTATGTCTAGAATCATTACAGGCGATACTATGCATAGTATCAGTACAGGCAGTACTATGTCTAGTATCAGTACAGACAACACTATGTGTAGTATCAGCACAGACGACACTATGTCTAGTATCAGTACAGGCGATACTATGTCTAGTATCAGTACAGGCGATACTATGTCTAGTATCAGTACAGGCAGTACTATGTCTAGTATCAGTACAGACAACACTATGTGTAGTATCAGCACAGACGACACTATGTCTAGTATCAGTACAGGCGATACTATGTCTAGTATCAGTACAGGCAGTACTATGTCTAGTATCAGTACAGACGACACTATGTCTAGTATCAGTACAGGCGATACTATGTCTAGTATCAGTACAGGCAGTACTATGTCTAGTATCAGTACAGACAACACTACGTGTAGTATCAGTACAGACGACACTATGTCTAGTATCAGTACATGCAATACTTTGTCTAGAATCATTACAGGCGATACTATGCATAGTATCAGTACAGACGACACTATGTCTAGTATCAGTACAGGCGATACTATGTCTAGTATCAGTACAGGCAGTACTATGTCTAGTATCAGTACAGACAACACTATGTCTAGTATCAGTACAGACGACACTATGTCTAGTATCAGTACAGGCGATACTATGTCTAGTATCAGTACAGACAACACTATGCGTAGTATCAGTACAGACGACACTATGCGTAGTATCAGTACAGACGACACTATGTGTAGTATCAGTACAGGCGATACTATGTCTAGAATCATTACAGGCGATACTATGCATAGTATCAGTACAGGCGATAATATGTCTAGTATCAGTACAGACGATACTATGTGTAGTATCAGTACAGGTGATACTATGTATAGCAGGGGTCACCAACCTTTTTGAAAGCAAGAGCTACTTCTTGGGTAGTGATTAATGCGAAGGGCTACCAGTTTGATACACACTTAAATAAATTGCCAGAAATAGCCAATTTTGCTTAATTTACCTTTAACTCTATGTTATTATTAATAATTAATGATATTTACACTTAATTGAACGGTTTAAAAGAGGACAAAACACGAAAAAAAATGACAATTGAATTTTGAAACATAGTTTATCTTCAATTTCGACTCTTTAAAATTCAAAATTCAACCGAAAAAAAGAAGAGAAAAACGAGCTAATTCGAATCTTTTTGAAAAAATTAAAAAAAGAATTTATGGAACATCATTAGTAATTTTTCCTGATTAAGATTAATTTTAGAATTTTGATGACATGTTTTAAATGGGTTAAAATCCAATCTACACTTTGTTAGAATATATAACAAATTGGACCAAGCTATATTTCTAACAAAGAAAAATCACTATTTCTTCTAGATTTTCCAGAACAAAAATTTTAAAAGAAATTCAAAAGACTTTGAAATAAGATTTAAATTTGATTCTACAGATTTTCTAGATTTGCCAGAATAATTTTTTTGAATTTTAATCATAATAGGTTTGAAGAAATATTTCACAAATATTCTTCGTCGAAAAAACAAAGTGAAGAATTAAATTAAAATTTATGTATTATTCTTTACAATAAAAAAAATAAATGTACTTGAACATTGATTTAAATTGTCAGGAAAGAAGAGGAAGGAATTTAAAAGGTAAAAAGGTATATGTGTTTAAAAATCCTAAAATTATTTTTAAGGTGGTATTTTTTCTCTAAAATTGTCTTTCTGAAAGTTATAAGAAGCAAAATAAAAAAAATAATGAATTTATTTAAACAAGTGAAGACCAAGTCTTTAAAATATTTTCTTGGATTTTCAAATTCTATTTGAGTTTTGTCTCTCTTAGAATTAAAAATGTCGGGCAAAGCAAGACCAGCTTGCTAGTAAATAAATACAATTTAAAAAATAGAGGCAGCTCACTGGTAAGTGCTGCTATTTGAGCTATTTTTAGAACAGGCCAGCGGGCTACTCATCTGGTCCTTACGGGCTACCTGGTGCCCGCGGGCACCGCGTTGGTGACGCCTGATGTATAGTATCAGTACAGGCGATACTATGTCTAGAATCAGTACAGGCGATACTATGTATAGTATCAGTACAGGCGATACTATGTCTAGTATCAATACAGGCGGTACGAAGCCACGCTGTTGTAACACGTGGCTTGGCATTGTCTTGCTGAAATAAGCAGGGGCGTCCATGATAACGTTGCTTGGATGGCAACATATGTTGCTCCAAAAGCTGTATGTACCTTTCAGCATTAATGGTCCCTTCACAGATGTGTAAGTTACCCATGTCTTGGCCACTAATACACCCCCATACCATCACACATGCTGCCTTTTACACTTTGCGCCTAGAACAATCCGGATGGTTCTTTTCCTCTTTGGTCCGGAGGACACGACGCCCACAGATTCGAAAAACAATTTGAAATGTGGACTCGTCAGACCACAGAACACTTTTCCACTTTGCATCAGTCCATCTTAGATGAGCTCGGGCCCAGCTAAGCGTTTCTGGGTGTTGTTGATAAATGGCTGTGGCTTTGCATAGTAGAGTTTTAACTTGCACTTACAGATGTAGCGACCAACTGTAGTTACTGACAGTGGTTTTCTGAAGTGTCCCTGAGCCTATGTGGTGATATCCTTTACACACTGATGTGGCTTGTTGATACAGTAATGCCTGAGGGATCCAAGGTGTGTAATATCATGGCTTACCTGCAGTGATTTCTCCAGATTCTCTGAACCTTTTGATGATATTACGGAGCGTAGATGGTGAAATCCCTAAAGTCCTTGTTGAGAAATGTTGTTCTTCAACAATTTGCTCAGACATTTGTTGACAAAGTGGTGACCCTCGCCCCGTTCTTGTTTGTGAATGACTGAGCATTTCATGGAAGCTGCTTTTGTACCCAATCATGGCCCAGAATCTACAAAATCATTGGGTTCTGTAGATTAATAATTGTTTTGAGAAAATAATACCGATTTTCCTTCATCATTGGCAAAACAGTCGTATTGGCAAAGTGTGAAGATTGATTTTGGAAGTGCAGTTGATATTTGGTTGACCTGCAAGTATTGACTTTATGACAGAAGAAGCTGAGAGTCAATAATTGAATGTGAAGTCTACAGACAAAGAAACTGAACAAGTCAAAGCAGAAAGTGATTTTCAAAAGGAGCATAAAACATTTTTCAGACTAATCTCCAACCTTCTCATCAAAGTCACCTCACTGGTCGGACCAGAGCAGAACTTGAAATGTTTCCTGGCCCAGGGGGTCAACACAGGGGGTCCCACAGGGCATGATGTTGAGCCCCCTGCTGGTGTCATGTATGAGCACTTTTTGTGGCTGAGAGTAGCGAGGAGGTGAAGGACATCCCTGGAAGCTAACGTTGCCTCTGGGAACACCGACATTGTCACGCTGCCCAATGACTTAGTTTACCCTCTGACCACTTTTCTCTTTGGCCTGTGAGGCCAAACTCTTCAGTGTGAATGTAAACATGCAGCAGCAATAGTCAGTAAAGAAATAACCTGTGCTGGAAAATACAAAAGCTGATTAGTGTACAACTAACAACTGTACTTCATATTAATAATATCATGTCTAAACATGAATAATGTAACTCTCACATGTTCTAAAATGTTGACCTACATCCTGCCTTCTGGGTACTGCACCGCCTGGTGCTAGCATGTTAGCATGCTAACATTTATTCATAGCATTTCAGCTCATTCATGAACGAATATACTCATTCATGAACGGATATACTCATTCATGAACGGATATACTCATTCATGAACGGATATACTCATTCATGAACGGATATACTCATTCATGAACACATATACTCATTCATGAACAGATATACTCATTCATGAACGGATATACTCATTCATGAACGAATATACTCATTCATGAACGGATATACTCATTCATGAACGGATATACTCATTCATGAACGGATATACTCATTCATGAACGCTCAGAGAAGCACAAGGCTGGTCACAGTCCAGTATTATGAGCCACCTTGCTAAATGGAGACCCGAGGGTGTAATTTATGCCGAGACAAAGATGGCTAAGCTGATAGCTACAAGCAACATCCCGTTCTCATTAGCAGATGTTTTCAACAACTCCGTGAAGGATATGTTCCCGGATTCAGAGATTGCTTGCCAGTACTCAAATTGCAGAACAAAGGCTACTCAAATACTGAAAGGTGAGTGTATAGGGTTGCCACCTGTCCCTTATAATACGGAGTCATCCCGTATTTTAAGATTTCTTATATATATATATATATATATAGCTGTAATTCACTGAAATGCAAGTATTTATTTTATATATATATATATGTATATATATATATATATATACATATACAGTATATATAAGAAATACTTGAATTACAGCTATATATATACCCCCATCACGAGCTGTGTGTCTCGTCTCCCCGTATTCCCTCTGCTTTCCTGGCTGCCTCTTGGATCTCCACCTTCCGCCTGGACACAGACTTTGACGCCTCTCTCCTCCCCTCGACCTCACGCCTGCTCACGGACCTCCAAGCCGGCCTAGCCCCTCTTGGACTTCCACCTCTCCCTCAACACTACCGGTAACACTCATCAGATAATTGCTACACATGGTCACACACATACACACCCTTTTGGTTTAGTCACACTCCATACTTTTGTAAATATATATATATATTAATAATAAATAGAGTTAAGATGTTCCCCTGCACACCCGCAGCAAAGTGGTGGCTGTCATCTATTGCAAGCAAGAGGAGCGATTGCAATGACAGCAAGTTTAGACTTTTTGATTATTTTGAGCGTTTCCTATTTATCTCTAGTTTGAAATGTGTGGATTATCATGAATAAGCTGCAAGAAGAAATGAAAAGTAAAAGTGTTAATTCAACTCAACTTTTCGGAGGCTGCAGAGCGACTGGCCTCATCTCTCCTGTCAATCTATTCATTTTGACAGCCATTTGTCGTAATAAAGGCTTAAAAGAGGCTAAAACGTGGCAGCACAGTCAATATTGTCCTGCCTGTGTCGCATGGCTCTCCTCTTCATGCTGTCTTCTGTTACTTTGGACACAAACGTATACAAATATGACTATTTCAGAGTAATTAGTACAATTCAGGTGTTTCTTAAGCATTGTTGGGCTGCGAGCGCCCTGAGAGGAACACCAACACATATTTGTTTGTATGGGCCGCGGCGGAAGTCAGCTGCAATACACTTTTCCACCACCTGCGGCAGTAATGACAAAGTCCAACAAAGAGGAAAAGTCAGAGGGAAGTTTATTCATTGCAAAAAATATTGTCTTGACTAAACTGCTGGAGCTGAAATTTCATTTGCACTTTGATTTTATTGACAGTTAGCTTAAAAAACAACAACATGGAAATTATTATTTATTATTAATTTAGTTAGAATTTATTTTGGCACTGCGTAAATGTTTTTTTTGATCAGTTTTATGAGTCCCTTCTTTTGGTTTCATGGTTGATGGTTTTGATATCATCTGACATGGTTTTACTGTTAAACTGTAGTTATGATTATTAAATATGATTCAAATCAAGAGTAAGATTACTTATTCAATGTTAATATATGAGTGGGCCCCGGGCACCTGTGTAGTGGAAAAGTTGGGCCCCAAGGTCAAAAATGTTAAGAAGCCCAAAGCTAAATCATCATTTTTTGCTAGGTTTTCATTTTGCAAAGCATGTGGTAAATCTATCTTGTCTGTCATTTGTGCTGGGCTGGTGGGTGACACATGCAGAGTGGGACATTGAACGTTGCTGGGCTGGTGGGTGACACATGCAGAGTGGGACATTGAACGTTGCTGGGCTGGTGGGTGACACATGCAGAGTGGGACATTGAACGTTGCTGGGCTGGTGGGTGACACATGCAGAGTGGGACATTGAACGTTGCTGGGCTGGTGGGTGACACATGCAGAGTGGGACATTGAACGTTGCTGGGCTGGTGGGTGACACATGCAGAGTGGGACATTGAACGTTGCTGGGCTGGTGGGTGACACATGCAGAGTGGGACATTGAACGTTCCTGGGCTGGTGGGTGACACATGCAGAGTGGGACATTGAACGTTGCTGGGCTGGTGGGTGACACATGCAGAGTGGGACATTGAACGTTGCTGGGCTGGTGGGTGACACATGCAGAGTGGGACATTGAACGTTGCTGGGCTGGTGGGTGACACATGCAGAGTGGGACATTGAACGTTGCTGGGCTGGTGGGTGACACATGCAGAGTGGGACATTGAACGTTGCTGGGCTGGTGGGTGACACATGCAGAGTGGGACATTGAACGTTGCTGGGCTGGTGGGTGACACGTGCAGAGTGGGACATTGAACGTTGCTGGGCTGGTGGGTGACACATGCAGAGTGGGACAATGAACGTTGCTGGGCTGGTGGGTGACACATGCAGAGTGGGACATTGAACGTTGCTGGGCTGGTGGGTGACACATGCAGAGTGGGACATTGAACGTTGCTGGGCTGGTGGGTGACACATGCAGAGTGGGACATTGAACGTTGCTGGGCTGGTGGGTGACACATGCAGAGTGGGACATTGAACGTTGCTGGGCTGGTGGGTGACACATGCAGAGTGGGACATTGAACGTTGCTGGGCTGGTGGGTGACACATGCAGAGTGGGACATTGAACGTTGCTGGGTTGGTGGGTGACACATGCAGAGTGGGACATTGAACGTTGCTGGGCTGGTGGGTGACACATGCAGAGTGGGACATTGAACGTTGCTGGGCTGGTGGGTGACACATGCAGAGTGGGACATTGAACGTTCCTGGGCTGGTGGGTGACACATGCAGAGTGGGACATTGAACGTTGCTGGGCTGGTGGGTGACACATGCAGAGTGGGACATTGAACGTTGCTGGGCTGGTGGGTGACACATGCAGAGTGGGACATTGAACGTTGCTGGGCTGGTGGGTGACACATGCAGAGTGGGACATTGAACGTTGCTGGGCTGGTGGGTGACACATGCAGAGTGGGACATTGAACGTTGCTGGGCTGGTGGGTGACACATGCAGAGTGGGACATTGAACGTTGCTGGGCTGGTGGGTGACACATGCAGAGTGGGACATTGAACGTTGCTGGGCTGGTGGGTGACACATGCAGAGTGGGACATTGAACGTTGCTGGGCTGGTGGGTGACACATGCAGAGTGGGACATTGAACGTTGCTGGGCTGGTGGGTGACACATGCAGAGTGGGACATTGAACGTTGCTGGGCTGGTGGGTGACACATGCAGAGTGGGACATTGAACGTTGCTGGGCTGGTGGGTGACACATGCAGAGTGGGACATTGAACGTTGCTGGGCTGGTGGGTGACACATGCAGAGTGGGACATTGAACGTTGCTGGGCTGGTGGGTGACACATGCAGAGTGGGACATTGAACGTTGCTGGGCTGGTGGGTGACACATGCAGAGTGGGACATTGAACGTTGCTGGGCTGGTGGGTGACACATGCAGAGTGGGACATTGAACGTTGCTGGGCTGGTGGGTGACACATGCAGAGTGGGACATTGAACGTTGCTGGGCTGGTGGGTGACACATGCAGAGTGGGACATTGAACGTTGCTGGGCTGGTGGGTGACACATGCAGAGTGGGACATTGAACGTTGCTGGGCTGGTGGGTGACACATGCAGAGTGGGACATTGAACGTTGCTGGGCTGGTGGGTGACACATGCAGAGTGGGACATTGAACGTTGCTGGGCTGGTGGGTGACACATGCAGAGTGGGACATTGAACGTTGCTGGGCTGGTGGGTGACACATGCAGAGTGGGACAATGAACGTTGCTGGGCTGGTGGGTGACACATGCAGAGTGGGACATTGAACGTTGCTGGGCTGGTGGGTGACACGTGCAGAGTGGGACATTGAACGTTGCTGGGCTGGTGGGTGACACGTGCAGAGTGGGACATTGAACGTTGCTGGGCTGGTGGGTGACACATGCAGAGTGGGACATTGAACGTTGCTGGGCTGGTGGGTGACACATGCAGAGTGGGACATTGAACGTTGCTGGGCTGGTGGGTGACACATGCAGAGTGGGACATTGAACGTTGCTGGGCTGGTGGGTGACACATGCAGAGTGGGACATTGAACGTTGCTAAATGCTGGTGGGTGACACATGCAGAGTGGGACATTGAACGTTGCTGGGCTGGTGGGTGACACATGCAGAGTGGGACATTGAACGTTGCTGGGCTGGTGGGTGACACATGCAGAGTGGGACATTGAACGTTGCTGGGCTGGTGGGTGACACATGCAGAGTGGGACATTGAACGTTGCTAAATGCTGGCAGTCATAACACAGCAGGATGTGATGCAGTCCTAACAAAATGAAATGTACACCTGCAGCAATTGGAATGACATCATCTAGCAAGCAGACTTCTGCTGCACTGTTGGGATTCTAGGAGTTCACCAAGCACTGGAATGTAACTAACTAATAAGTAATCATTTACAACAAATATTTCATGTTGCTTAGGAGCGTGACTTATATGTTGAAGTATGATCATACAAGGAACATCACATCTTGGTCATGCTCCAAAGACTGCTGCATACCAGCTACATATTTGAAGAGGATTTTTTGTGAATCCTACCTCATTTTTTATTGCACCACCAACTCATTACCAATGTAATTATACACGTTATACAGTTTCACCAACTTAAGAAAATAACCATTTAACTAAATGCATTGGAAAACGTTTTTAAAATTCATTAGAAAGAGACCTACTGTACATTTCCAACTTCCTTGTGGTCCAGATTAGAGGTTCTAACCTTTTTGACCCAGTGCCATGCAAATATTAACACTAAATGAGTAATATGACTCTTGATTTTAATCATACTCAATAATTATATTGAACCTGCTTACAGGATAAAACCTTGTGACACCATGTGTTCATCACAAAGAATATTATCAAGGCTTAGGTCAGGCTGATTACAAAAATAAATGCTGCATAGGAAGGAATCATACAAAACTGATGGAAAATACATTTACAAAGTGCTACAAGAAATGCATTCGACCTAAATTAAGAATAAATAATAACATGTGTTAACTAAACTGTCAATGAAAATGAAAGTGCAAATGAAAACGAAGCTTCACCACTTTAGTCATCATTTGTGTGCTTAAGAAACTTCTCTCAGACTTTATCTCCAGACTTCTTCTGCTTGTTTGATGTTGTCATTACTGCCACAAGTGGTGGCAAAGTGTATTACAACTGAGTACCGCCGCGGCCATACGGACTACAGCAGAGAAACTAGTATAACTGGTCAATGACACTGGTCTACAGGATATATATTGGATATGCTTCCATGTAAATTTTGCATACTTTTATCACATTTATAAACCGTCTTTTTTTTCTGTCTGCAAAAGTTTCATTTCTGGAGACTTGTACTTTAAATTGCAAAATTAAATTTGAATTTAAATTTAAATTAAATTTAAATTGCAAAAAAAAACATGCCCCACCTTCTCTAAAGGTATATATATATAAGATGTATGTTGATGCTCAGTGGACACAACTGTGTCAATGCTCAGTGGATACACCTGTGTGGATGCTAAGTGGATACACTTGTGTGGATGCTAAGTGGACACACCTGTGTGGATGCTAAGTGGACACACCTGTGTGGATGCTCAGTGGATACACCTGTGTGGATGCTAAGTGGACACACCTGTGTGGATGCTCAGTGGATACACCTGTGTGGATGCTAAGTGGATACACTTGTGTGGATGCTAAGTGGACACACCTGCGTGGATGCTAAGTGGATACACCTGTGTGGATGCTAAGTGGATACACTTGTGTGGATGCTAAGTGGACACACCTGTGTGGATGCTAAGTGGACACACCTGTGTGGATGCTCAGTGGATACACCTGTGTGGATGCTAAGTGGACACACCTGTGTGGATGCTAAGTGGACACACCTGTGTGGATGCTCAGTGGATACACCTGTGTGGATGCTCAGTGGATACACCTGTGTGGATGCTCAGTGGATACACCTGTGTGGATGCTAAGTGGATACACCTGTGTGGATGCTAAGTGGACACACCTGTGTGGATGCTCAGTGGATACACCTGTGTGGATGCTCAGTGGATACACCTGTGTGGATGCTCAGTGGATACACCTGTGTGGATGCTCAGTGGATACACCTGTGTGGATGCTCAGTGGATACACCTGTGTGGATGCTCAGTGGACACACCTGTGTGGATGCTCAGTGGCTACACATGTGTGGATGCTAAGTGGATACACATGTGTGGATGCTCAGTGGATACACCTGTGTGGATGCTCAGTGGATACACCTGTGTGGATGCTCAGTGGATACACATGTGTGGATGCTCAGTGGATACACCTGTGTGGATGCTCAGTGGATACACCTGTGTGGATGCTAAGTGGATACACATGTGTGGATGCTCAGTGGATACACCTGTGTGGATGCTCAGTGGATACACCTGTGTGGATGCTCAGTGGCTACACATGTGTGGATGCTCAGTGGATACACCTGTGTGGATGCTCAGTGGATACACCTGTGTGGATGCTCAGTGGCTACACATGTGTGGATGCTCAGTGGATACACCTGTGTGGATGCTCAGTGGATACACCTGTGTGGATGCTACAAAGTGTTGCCAAGGGTGGGTGAGTGAGTCGTCCCATCAACAAGTAGAAGTATTAAAAAACTGTTAATGTTTACTTTATGCTATTGTGCCGTTTTTTTTTCAGTTGGGTAATTATTGTCTTTTGGGGCCCCGTTATTTGTGTGCGGTGACAAGTGTGTGTGAAATGTGTGCGGTGACAAGTGTGTGTGAAATGTGTGCGGTGACAAGTGTGTGTGAAATGTGTGCGGTGACAAGTGTGTGTGAAATGTGTGCGGTGACAAGTGTGTGTGAAATGTGTGCGGTGACAAGTGTGTGTGAAATGTGTGCGGTGACAAGTGTGTGTGAAATGTGTGCGGTGACAAGTGTGTGTGAAATGTGTGCGGTGACAAGTGTGTGTGAAATGTGTGCGGTGACAAGTGTGTGTGAAATGTGTGCGGTGACAAGTGTGTATGAAATGTGTGGTGACAAGTGTGTATGAAATGTGTGGTGACAAGTGTGTGTGAAATGTGTGTGGTGACAAGTGTGTGTGAAATGTGTGTGGTGACAAGTGTGTGTGAAATGTGTGCGGTGACAAGTGTGTGTGAAATGTGTGCGGTGACAAGTGTGTGTGAAATGTGTGCGGTGACAAGTGTGTATGAAATGTGTGGTGACAAGTGTGTATGAAATGTGTGGTGACAAGTGTGTGTGAAATGTGTGTGGTGACAAGTGTGTGTGAAATGTGTGTGGTGACAAGTGTGTGTGAAATGTGTGCGGTGACAAGTGTGTGTGAAATGTGTGCGGTGACAAGTGTGTGTGAAATGTGTGCGGTGACAAGTGTGTGTGAAATGTGTGCGGTGACAAGTGTGTGTGAAATGTGTGCGGTGACAAGTGTGTGTGAAATGTGTGCGGTGACAAGTGTGTGTGAAATGTGTGCGGTGACAAGTGTGTATGAAATGTGTGTGGTGACAAGTGTGTATGAAATGTGTGCGGTGACAAGTGTGTGTGAAATGTGTGTGGTGACAAGTGTGTGTGAAATGTGTGTGGTGACAAGTGTGTATGAAATGTGTGTGGTGACAAGTGTGTGTGAAATGTGTGTGGTGACAAGTGTGTGTGAAATGTGTGTGGTGACAAGTGTGTGTGAAATGTCGTATTGTGTGTGATTACTGCAGATATCAGGTGTGCTAATAAGATTGTCTATCATAATCTTGCAGTGCTATCGTGGATGTGCATACCAAGAATCGTTTGCTAGTGCATTACCTTTGTGCAGCTGACCAGTGTGATTTATTAAATTAGGACTTTTTGCAACGTAACTTTCCCCCTTTTTTCTTGTTAGTGCACCAATATTACACGTTTTAAAGAACAAACTTTCTACTTAACGGTAAGTGCAATTTGTCTGGTCCAAATAAACAGTCACCCACTCTATAGTTACTGTTAATAAACGTATTAAGCTATTCATTACATCATTAGGCGAATGATAGCATGGAGTGCTCGTTCATAAACGAGCGTACATCAAAACCGGCGTTATTCTGGTACAGCGTGACACTTAAATGCATGGTCCCCAGTAAGACTCCTGGGACCGGTTATGGTCCCAGGAGTCTTACTGGGGACCAACATGAAGTCATTTGAGATATCATTCTGACTACTGCTGTGGTGCCCTTGTGCAATGAGCAATGCGGCTTATCACTGGTGGTTCTTCTACTCTTGTTATGGTTTGTGCAAAATATTCTGATATTATTGCAATGAAGTTGACTTTGTTCCAAGTCAGACTGTAACCATGACTCCTGCTTCTGATACAATTACTAAACACATGCACTGTAGAACTGAAGCTTTTACTCAACTTACATCCAATTAGTGGTGCAATTAAGCAACAATGTCTCCTTTGTGAGCAGCAATGAACAATTCCAAGTCTCAAATCCACATTGCAGAAGAAGGTTGGACAAGCCATTCTGAGCAAGGAGACACTTTACGAGATCTCAAATCACAGCTGGCAGCTAAAGGTGCTCACTTCTCACAGACAAAACAGAACCTGGATGGACCTCAGAGGGCAGTTTGGACAAAAGTTATGGATGTAAAGCTTAATGAACAGCTGGAGGGTCAGGGACCAGACGTAGAAGTTATTATTGTACAGATGGTAGCGGGCATGGTGTCCCAAAGACCTTCAATGTGCACGAATACAGCTTTTCTTTTGACCTGCTGCAAGAACCTTTTCTGAGAAATATAACCAACAAGAAAGCAATGTTCCTGATCATGACATGTTAAGCTGTGCCATAAACCTTTTCTTTGAGAAAACATCAGGAATATTTAAGTATGACTATTTTATAGTGAACACACTTTCCACATGACAGTAATTGTCTATGGAGGGTCAAGAACTGCACTTTTGGGGGAATTTTGCCTATTGTTCAGAATCATTATGAAAAACATGTTATTTTTTTTAATGCATTATAAATATTAAATAAATGCAATCTAAAGTCTGCTTACAATGGAGCCTTTGGCAGTTGCGCAATTCTGCCTACAAAGCCTTTCAAAAACACCCAAACGCCTCCATTGAAGTTTTATATACAACATGTAATATATACATGATGTAAGTATATATGTCATGTAGTAACATTCATAATAACATGTCATATATACATGATGTAAGTATATATGTCATGTAGTAACATTCATAATAACATGTCATATATACATGATGTAAGTATATATGTCATGTAGTAACATTCATAATAACATGTCATATATACATGATGTAAGTATATATGTCATGTAGAAACATTCATAATAACATGTCATATATACATGATGTAAGTATATATGTCATGTAGTAACATTCATAATAACATGTAATATATACATGATGTAAGTATATATGTCATGTAGTAACATTCATAATAACATGTAATATATACATGATGTAAGTATATATGTCATGTAGAAACAGTCATAATAACATGTAATATATACATGATGTAAGTATATATGTCATGTAGTAACATTCATGATAACATGTAATATATACATGATGTAAGTATATATGTCATGTAGTAACATTCATAATAACATGTAATATATACATGATGTAAGTATATATGTCATGTAGTAACATTCATAATAACATGTACTATATACATGATGTAAGTATATATGTCATGTAGTAACATTCATAATAACATGTAATACATACATGATGTAAGTATATATGTCATGTAGTAACATTCATAATAACATGTCATATATACATGATGTAAGTATATATGTCATGTAGTAACATTCATAATAACATGTCATATATACATGATGTAAGTATATATGTCATGTAGTAACATTCATAATAACATGTCATATATACATGATGTAAGTATATATGTCATGTAGTAACATTCATAATAACATGTAATATATACATGATGTAAGTATATATGTCATGTAGTAACATTCATAATAACATGTAATATATACATGATGTAAGTATATATGTCATGTAGTAACATTCATAATAACATGTAATATATACATGATGTAAGTATATATGTCATGTAGTAACATTCATAATAACATGTAAAATATACATGATGTAAGCATATATGTCATGTAGTAACATTCATAATAACATGTAATATATACATGATGTAAGTATATATGTCATGTAGTAACATTCATAACATGTCATATATACATGATGTAAGTATATATGTCATGTAGTAACATTCATAATAACATGTAAAATATACATGATGTAAGTACATATGTCATGTAGTAACATTCATAATAACATGTCATATATACATGATGTAAGTATATATGTCATGTAGTAACATTCATAATAACATGTAATATATACATGATGTAAGTATATATGTCATGTAGTAACATTCATAATAACATGTAATATATACATGATGTAAGTATATATGTCATGTAGTAACATTCATAATAACATGTAATATATACATGATGTAAGTATATATGTCATGTAGTAACATTCATAATAACATGTAAAATATACATGATGTAAGCATATATGTCATGTAGTAACATTCATAATAACATGTAATATATACATGATGTAAGTATATATGTCATGTAGTAACATTCATAACATGTCATATATACATGATGTAAGTATATATGTCATGTAGTAACATTCATAATAACATGTAAAATATACATGATGTAAGTACATATGTCATGTAGTAACATTCATAATAACATGTAATATATACATGATGTAAGTATATATGTCATGTAGTAACATTCATAATAACATGTAAAATATACATGATGTAAGTATATATGTCATGTAGTAACATTCATAATAACATGTCATATATACATGATGTAAGTATATATGTCATGTAGTAACATTCATAATAACATGTCATATATACATGATGTAAGTATATATGTCATGTAGTAACATTCATAATAACATGTCATATATACATGATGTAAGTATATATGTCATGTAGTAACATTCATAATAACATGTCATATATACATGATGTAAGTATATATGTCATGTAGTAACAGGCACATTTATAATAATGTATTTTGATCATTTTAATCATACGCTATTAATTTTGGATATGTATACAGTATATGTATGAATATGTACACAGTATATGTATGAATATGTATACAGTATATGTATGAATATGTATAGAGTATACTGTATGTATAGAAGCATCCACACATGATGTGGACAATAAGACTTATTTAAGGTTGACGTTCTTACCTGGGTGACGGCAAAGCTGCGCTTCCCACAAGGCACCACCTTGTACCACTTGTCATGCAGCATGTCCATGAAGCCGTCTGACTTGTACTGACTGACAAGCTCCGAGAAGTTGGAGGTGAGCGGGGAGTTCTGAGGTAGCCCGATCCCGTAGCCTGTTGATAAGCATACATGTTGGTTTAATACCTGATCTGTTTCCATGTTCCTTTCTCCATATTTACTCACTTCTCTTTTGTCTGTAATTGCATTTAGTCATCATGTTTAGTGACTGCAATGCACAAATTACGTTGGTTTTAAATCAACAAGGAATTGAATTTGATGCATATTTTGTAGTAAAACAAATGCATGTGAAATTCATTTGATAGTTGAAAATAGATACTTACTAAAGCTGTCTTAAAACAATAAGTGATATTGAGAGCTCACGGCTTCATTAAGTAATTAAATGCAGCGTAGTATACGCTTCTTTTCAGGCCTGTAATGGACGTGAAGCCCCATAGGAAGATTTTCACAGGCTGAATGATGCTCTCTAAATGATGCTCTCTAAATCTAAATGATGCTCTCTAAATGATGCTCTCTAAATCAAGGGTCACCAACGCAGTGCCCGCAGGCACCAGGTAGCCCGTAAGGACCAGATGAGTAGCCCGCTGGCCTGTTCTAAAAATAGCTCAAATAGCAGCACTTACCAGTGAGCTGCCTCGATTTTTAAAATTGTATTTATTTACTAGCAAGCTGGTCTCGCTTTGCCCGACATTTTTAATTCTAAGAGAGACAAAACTCAAATAGAATTTGAAAATCCAAGAAAATATTCTAAAGACTTGGTCTTCACTTGTTTAAATAAATTCATTAATTGTTTTACTTTGCTTCTTATAACTTTCACAAAGACAATTTTAGAGAAAAATACAACCTTAAAAATGATTTTAGGATTTTTAAACACATATACCTTTTTACCTTTTAAATTCCTTCCTCTTCTTTCCTGACAATTTAAATCAATGTTCAAGTAAATTTATTTTTTTTATTGTAAAGAATAATAAATACATTTTAATTGAATTCTTCATTTTAGTTTCTGTTTTTTCGACGAAGAATATTTGTGGAATATTTCTTCAAACTTATTATGATTAAAATTCAAAAAAATTATTCCGGCAAATCTAGAAAATCTGTAGAATCAAATTTAAATCTTATTTCAAAGTACTTTTACTTAATTTTGAATTGCTTTTAAAATTTTGTTCTGGAAAATCTAGAAGAAATAATGATTTGTCTTTGTTAGAAATGTCTTTGTCTTTGTCTTTGTTAGAAATATAGCTTGGTCCAATTTGTTATGTATTCTAACAAAGTGTAGATTGGATTTTGACCTATTTAAAACATGTCATCAAAATTCTAAAATTAATCTTAATCAGGAAAAATTACTAATGATGTTCCATAAATTATTTTTTTAATTTTTTCAAAAAGATTCGAATAAGCTACTTTTTCTCTTCTTTTTTCAGTTGAATTTTGAATTTTAAAGAGTCGAAATTGAAGATAAACTCTGTTTCAAAATTTAATTGTCATTTTTTTCGTGTTTTCTCCTCTTTTAAACCGTTCAATTAAGTGTAAATATCATTAATTATTAATAATAAAATAGAGTTAAAGGTAAATTGAGCAAATTGGCTATTTCTGGCAATTTATTGAAGTGTGTATCAAACTGGTAGCCCTTCGCATTAATCACTACCCAAGAAGTAGCTCTTGCTTTCAAAAAGGTTGGTGACTCCTGCTCTAAATGATGCTCTCTAAATGATGCTCTCTAAATGATGCTCTCTAAATGATGCTCTCTAAATGATGCTCTCTAAATGATGCTCTCTAAATGATGCTCTCTAAATGGGCCTCAGATTAACAGGACACTGCGAGGAGTGTAAACTTAGGAAAGCCAGAAGATTAGGACTGTTAAATGCTGACTGGTTGATATTCACAGAGGCGCGTTGTCACTCATACAGTGACACCTTTGAACAATTGAAATGGATCCTTAGAAGAAAAAAAAAGTGAGGCCCCAACTGAGACTGCTGACTGACTTCAAGAACTTATTAAAGATGAAAACCAAATGAATGAAAACTTCCACAGTATTATTGTCACGCGGGGGGGTCGCAGCTTGCTGCGGGGTTGTTCTTCCAACGCAAAAACGGCTCCGGCCGACAGCGTGAAGGTAGGCTTGGATTTATTTAACAAAATCACTCAATACCACAAACACAAAAATACAACCAAAAAAAAGGCAAGCGTGCCTAAAACACAAAAGAAGCTGCTAGTTAGCAGAAGCTAGGACATGGACTATGAAAACTTACTTGGTCAACAAGGGACAAAGACAATGAACGCAGAACGAGTGAACAGAAAGAAAGACTTAAATAACCCAGACATGATTAACAACAGGTGCGGGACTCAAAACGTGAAACAGGTGCGTGACTCAAAACGTGAAACAGGTGCGTGACATGACAGGTGAAAACTAATGGGTGACCATGGAAACCAAACAAAACAAGGAAGTGCAACCAGGAACTAAAGAGAGTCCAAAAACCAAGCAAAACATGGCCAAACAAAAACATGATTAATACAGACATGACAATTATAATGAATTGGTGGAGTGAAAAGTGATTCATTTGAACACATGAAAGCATTCAGTCTTCCCTCACCTTCTATGGCAAATGGTTTCCCAACAGTTAGGGTCTTGCAGTCTGCGTCGATGGAGACCTCGTAGTCCAGCAGAGCTTTGTCCATGATAAAAGCATCCAGTTTCTGGGGATCAGCCCTTTGAACACAAGTGACAAACTCCAATGTTACAGTGTACTTCCTGTACATACGATGCCCACATTACATATACGCCACCAAGTGAATGGCAGCCAATGATCATTGATTATTATTTTTGCCATAATCGTCCAGACCTACCATCTAATGCAGGGGTGTCAAACTCATTTTAAATGGGGGGCCACATTGAGGAAAATCTACTCCGAAGTGGGCCAGACTGGTAAAATCACGGAACGATAACTTAAAAATAAAGACAACTTCAGATTGTTTTCATGGTTTAAAAATAGAACAAGCACATTCTGAAAATGTACAAATCATAATGTTGTTGTTGTTTTTTTACACTTACATGTTGCATGTTGCGGTTAATAGTATTCTATCTTTATGCTCAGTGGCCTTGTGGTTAGAGTGTCCGCCCTGAGATCGGTAGGTCGTGAGTTCAAACCTCGGCCGAGTCATACCAAAGACTATAAAAATGGGACCCATTACCTCCCTGTTGGCATTCAGCATCAAGGGTTGGAATTGGGGGTTAAATCACCAAAATGATTCCCGTGCGTGGCCACCGCTGCGTCTCACTGCTCCCCTTTGGGGATGGGTCAAATGCAGAGAATAATTTCACCGCACTTAGTGTGTGTGTGACAATCATTGGCACTTTAACTTTAACTTTATGTGTCATTATTTATACTTTGTGAATAAATCATGTAATAATGTTCATCAGTCAACTCATTGGTGTTAATTTTCAATCTATCCAGATAAAAAAAATAATATCAATCTCAATTTACAGGATGTTATTTATGTAGTTGTCTCATTTTCCTCGACTAGTGTACTAACATCATGTGGTTTATTTTATTTTTTTACATATGTAACATAATCTACAAAGATACAAAGATTTGTTGTTGCGACATCTAGTGGACACATTCATAACAGCAGTTTCTTTCATTTAAAAATGTTGGCTCATTTTTATACTTAGCAAACTCATCCCATGGGCCAGATAAAACCTGTTCGCGGGCCTGATCCGGCCCGTGGGCCGTACGTTTGACAACCCTGATCTAATGTCTTAGAATTTCCACCGCATGCAAAGTCTGCCATATAAAACGTCCAAATAAGACTCGACATTTACCATAATCAGCTCATTTTTAATGTTACATAAAAAATTAGATTAGATTTATTAACACACATATCAGCAGCATAAAATTGGTACTGTATCGGTTGAAAGGTGAAAGGAACCCATCACAAGTTCTCCTAGTATTATTAGGATGAAACAAGAAAAGAGTTGAGTATCTAAGGTGCTCCTGTCAGTGTGAACTTAGTCTCCAGAATGAAACTCGCTGCAATATTGTGAATGCATGACGTGTTTGATAAGAATGTCTGGATCTGTGAATCCTTCACTTGCTCCCGAGCTGTCATTTCCTCAGGTTGACATTTTCCATGAACCCTCTAATCAGCATTTTAGAGGCTCAGCTGGAAAAAAAAAGTGTTTCATCCATTTAAATGATGTTCTCTCCAACCTGTTTGTATCCCGGCTGCCATTTATGACTTGATTTTTGCTTTGCTCAGTGGGGAAGCAGCTTAGAACCACAGATATGCTGGCAGAGCTGAGGCAGTAGAAAATGACTTGTTATCTCGCCAAGTCTTTTCTTTCACATGCGCTCAGCTTGACATTCTTTCTTCTTTCCAAAAACAACAGAGCCAAGTCTTTTAATGTCATGACTGGGAAACCATGTTTGCGCACCTGAAGCGCTTGCTATTTGCAGAGTAAGCATAACATGGAGTGACTTGAGGTTGTGAATCAAATGGAATTACTTGAGGTTGTGAATGCCGTCTGGCGTGGCCGGGGCGTTGTAGCGTCTCATGTACTCGTGCATCTCAGGGAAACTCTTCTTCACGTAGTCCTCGGCGCTGCTTTCTCTCACCGTAGCAAATCGGAATCCCTGAGAGGGATGGTGCAACTGCAGGAAAGATGGAGGAAAGTATCATCCAAGAGCTTTAATATCACTCATTTCCCACTTATTGATTTTCTACAGTTATGCATGACTCTCTAGATTAATAACCTATTTAGCAGCTGGGAGTAAACACAACATCAAAGGAATCCTTATGTTTGCATAAATATCTAAATGAATTCACAATAATATTCATATATATCATTATCTGTCTATCACGGTTACCTTTTGTAAAAGACTTCACTAAAGTACAAGTAAAGAACAACCTTCAAGCCGATATCATTTGTTTTAATCTAGATAATCAAACCTGTGAACATTTGCAATTCAAAATGTGGGACATTTCCTGGGAAAAAGGGTAAAAAGAAGGGATTTATTATTATTTTTAATTACAAATAATTGTTAAACCAATACAAAGTAATGAATCAAACCTACACCCCTTATCCCAAAAGAAGGTTTAGCTAACTACTAAGCTATCAAGTCTGACACGTCCTTACAAGTTTGAATACAAAGTTTAGTGCTGAGGAAGTCTGAAGGATGAAATAATTTGTCAAAATACTTACTCAACTTTGGGGGGACATTTCTTTTCTTCATGTACATCTCTCTGGTGTCAACCACCTGACATGCACTCATTTCATCAACAACACCCGAGTGTTGAGGAAGGGGTCGACAGTACTGGACAGCATTTTTTTTTTGCACGGAAAGCAAAATGTGAGAAAAAGACTCGGGGAAAGGACACAAAACGGGAAGGTTGATTATATTATATTCCTATATTATGAATTATTTCAAATGTTAATGATAAAAACCCTCTAAAGATATCTGCTACTCTTTGTAGTCAATGATGTCCCTACAGAAGAGGAGGGATTCATATGGCCCCAATCCTGGGTGGATCTCACGTGAGAGGAAGAGTTGGGGTAATCAATTTGTAATGCAGTCTGCTGAAAACGATGGAAAACGCCTCCGTACAAAGCAACTGGTGCTGTGGTCAAAGTTGGAATTGCCACAAACACAATTTAAGATATTAAATAAATACTCTACTCTACTGCCATCTGGCGGCTAACGTGGATAGTGCACTCCCCCAAATCGTCACGTTTCATGCGCCAGGTAAACTGGAATGAATGAGGCCATATGAATCCCGTTCCTAATGTAGCTTTCAAATGTGGAATAGTTAATATTGGCCAAACATAAACCTTATTTCAGACATGCAGTGTTTCCCACACATTCATTTATTTGTGGCGGCCCGCCACGAAAGAATTATGTCTGCCACAAATAAAATTAAAAAAAATATATATATATATATTTTTTTGTCCTGTCCAGCTTCTCAGGCAAATCATATAGTTGATGTAGATGCCCATATAGGCTGTTCACATTTACTTTACAAAAGAGAAGTGTAGGATACTTCTTTTGTTGCCTTATTTGTATTTGACCACTACTGTTTTCTGTTTATTTGTTACTGACTGTGGCAGGACACCTCTGCCTCTGTTTCACTTTATGTTGCTGGTAAATAATATGCTTGTAGTAGTAGGCTAAAGTTAAATTATTTAGTATGCACTAATTAAAGGGGCAGAGCTTTAAGAGACATTTTAGCTTTTATATTTTATAAGATATATTTTTTGTAACAACCACAATTAATAAATATATTTCAGTGAATAACTTATTGTTCAAATCTGTATATAAATATGTACATAAAGTGTTGTAATTATATTGTAAAATGGATGGACGTTTAAAACAAAACTGTTATTATTAATTAGTGAGTATACATTTTTTGAGCCTTTTTAGAGAAAATCATATCATTGTAGTAAATTACGCAAATTACTCGATGATGTCACGGCGACCACGCCCATAGCCACGCCCCCACCGCCACATGTATCTTGGCAGTTTATGGGAAACACTGGACATGTATTGTGAGGAACTACTGCGTTAAAAGAAGAGAAACATGAATGACATATGATCTCCGTTTTACTGGCAACATTTAAGTCTCAGTCAATTTCATAGTTGACAAAAACAAAAACAAAACATCCATTCTGTTCCAATGTCAATGGATGCCACTGACCTTGTACTGCATTGAATAGCATAGCACTTACTGTGTGTTAGAATCATTGTTTCTAAATCATCACAAATGCTTTGTATTACATTGAGTTCCTGGCAGGGGGACGGGTGCTGTCTTTGGGGCCTACCAGGAGGAAGGCTCGTAAAACTCCACTGTGACTTCAAAGCGGACAAATGGCAGGATCTGCCCAATTTCCAGACGAACTCTTTTTGAAGTATTTTACGAACTCTTTTTGAACTATTTTATGGAACTCTTTTTGAACTATTTTACGATCTCTTCTTTTGAACTGTTCGGTAACCAAAGACAACGCTGTTTACGACCCACTTCCCTCTGGAAGCAGCTGTGGTCAGGTGGGGGGAGAAAGTCAAATAAAGAAGGAGGAGTGCAATCTTTGGGCAGAGCGTGCTGGAGATTGTAGAAGGATACAATGTCCGGGGGACTCTCCACAATATATTGAGTCCAAATTTAATTCTGTCTCTTTTTAATTCTTTGCCTCTTGTCTTGTTTAATAAATGTCATCAGTGTTTGAACCTGACACTGTGTTATACACAAATGATGTATTTAGTGCAGTGCTGTTACCTTGGGGTCATGGATCCCAGACAGCTGCTCATAGGTCTTCTCGCCCACCATGACGGCGGCCAGGTTCGCGGTGTAGGTGGACAGGCAGAAGAGGCAGAAGATGGCCCACAGGTTCATCAGCAGACGGCCGGTCCAGCACTTTGGAGGCTTGATGGCAACAGTTCTCCCAAAGAGGATGGCGTAGCACACGTTGAGAGCCGAGGAGAAGGAGAAGACCCGGTCTCGGTTACGTCCGCGTGGCGTCATCCCGAATGGACTGTGCCACTCGTACAGGGTGAGGAAGATGGCGGTGACGTGGAGCGAGACGAAGATGCCCAGCCACATGGACCAGTGCAGAGGCCACATGAAGGCACCGATGGGAGCGGCCGTGTCTCGGGTGCGCACCTGGAGACCGGCACAATTGGATCGCATCAAAGGTAGAAATCAACTCAATATCAAGATAGGAGCCTGGTCTACTAAGATCCAAATAACAAGTGCCAAAAAGCCTGTGCAAACTATAAACTATTAGCGGGTGATCTACTAAGACTGGTGCAGACAGCCATATTTAAAGCAGACACTCTTAACATTCATCAATCATGTCATACATCAATGGTGTTTCATTGTTGTAACACAACATGCAGCACCTTTTCTGGCTGATACAGAAGTGAAATGTGGATAAAGGAAAGGTTGTTTAGCACACCCAGGTTGTGTCTGGAATGATCCAGAAATGCATGCAGGAATGCAGGAAAATTCATGCTGCAATACGTATTTTCATATAAAACCCTAAAACAAAAAAAACCTAATTCATTAATTAATTTTTAAGTCGTCCAGCAGCCATGAAATCCTAAAATGATATTGCTAAATAGACTATTATTTTTGGTATCTGACATGTTGGCACACACGAGGTAGGACAGAAGATGTCCATCATTGGTCTTTGCAGCGCCTCCTTTCTCGCTGTGCGTGAACATGTGCTAAATATAGAAGTACCCTATTTTTCCGACTATAAGTCGCAGTTTTTTTCATAGTTTGGCCGGGGGTGCGACTTATACTCAGGAGCGACTTATGTGTGAAATGATGAACACATCAGCGTCAAATATCCAATAATATTATTGATGTCATTGACGTAAGAGACTAGACGTATAAGATCTCATGGGATTTAGCGATTAGGAGTGACAGATTGTTTGGTAAACGTATAGCATGTTCTATATGTTATAGTTATTTGAATGACTCTTACCATAATATGTTACGTTAACATACCAGTTGGTTATTTATGCCTCATATAACGTACACTTATTCAGCCTGTTGTTGACTATTCTTTAGACATTTTAAATTGCCTTTCAAATGTCTATTCTTGCTGTTGGCTTTTATCAAATACATTTCCCCAAAAATGCGACTTATATTATATGTTTTTTTCCTTCTTTATTATGCATTTTCGGCCGGTGCGACTTATACTCCGGAGCGACTTATACTCCGGAAAAATACGGTAAGTAAGTACATTTTATTTATAAAGCGCTTTCTACAGATGCAAATCACTAAGTGCTGTAGGAGAACTTGAAGAGTACAACAGAAGGTGACAACATCATAACAAAGGATCAACAAGTGCTTATTAAAAAAACTAAACTTTAAAAGTTAAAAGGTTTTCTAAAAAGCAAAGTACTCAAATGTTTGTTTCTTGAAAAGTCAGCAGAGCCAAGATGACGGAGGGACTGCTGCAAGTCCTTCCAGAGTCTGGGGGCCCCAGCCTGGGATGCCAGGTCTACCCGGGTTTTCAAAAGAATCGTTTTTAGTCTCGATAAATCACATTGTGAGTGCTAAATGTTGACTTTATACCTGCAGTCTACTTTATACCTGCATGATCCTTTCCATCCCTACCTTTTCCATCCTCTGTAACTGAGCTACTGTGTGGAACAATTTCCCTTGTGGATCAATAAAGTTTGTCTAAGTCTAAATGATTACATTTGCATCTCCTCCTGCACATTCAGCATATATTCTGCCTCTACATCAAGACATCATCAATCCAATATCCTCATTAGGGTCACGGGTGAGCTGGAGTCTATCCCAGCCCACTTCAGGTGAGAGGCGGGTTTTACACTCGACTGGTCGCCAGCCACGCTAAATAAATTACGCTCTCAATTTTGCAATCCTCTGCACACGAGCTTATAGATCAGCTGCGTGTGCTAATAAGTTTGTACGTGTTTTAATACACGCAAACCTTTGGTGGATCAGGCCGTGTGTTGTTTAGAGTAGCCGTCAAATCTCTCTTACGGTGGAACCTTTAAAGTCCAACAGCCTTCAGGTCAGATAGTTTGTAGTCTGGTCAGCAACAGGCTGACACTCCTTTGTTCTCCGTGCCAGCAAACTACTCCTCACTAGGAGGTGTGGACACCACTCACCTGGACAAAGTTATTATATCTTTTTTCAACGGTATTTCCATACTTGGTACTTGGTTACTTTGTGTGCTGTGCTAGCATTGAACATGTCAATATTGTGACGCAGTCATTGGTAATATCTAGTTCTTATTACTGAGGATGAGTTCAACCAGGGCAGTGATCATGTGACCAGTCAACGGTGGAACATCACCTTAAAAGTGAATAATGCAGTGAAAGCATTCAGACATAAAGACGGCGTCTGTGAGCAGAGAGCTGACGTGAGGTCAAAGAGAGAAGAAGAACAAGTAACAAGTGTGCAATAATCCAAGTAAAGAACTGACCAGAATTCCCAGGCTGGTGGAGAAGAAAGGTGACGTGAAGTCAATGACTTGGCTTCGTGCTGAGTTAATGCTGAAAGACGTCACGGCCAAGTGAGCAGCACCACTGAGAAGGTCGCCCACCAATCCTGTCCAGCGACCATTTTTAAAGCCTCCGTACTTTCCATCTCCAACAATGTAGAGGTCAAAGGTGAAGCCCATGTCCTCTGCCAGCTTCTCCAACAAGTCAATGCAGTAACCATAGCAGCATTTCTTTGAGTACGTGGGTATGGATCCGTTTGGTCTTGCGAGGTTCTGAAAAAGTGCCTCTAAAACCGAGGAGTCGTTGGAGAGCGGGTTGAGGCACAGCTGGCCAGCGGGACATAGACCGTCTCCATCCACCTCTCGGGTGAAAACGAAGGGGTGCTCCACCAGGGTCACCACCCGCAAATGCAGCCTTGTGGATCTGCGCCAGTCGCCTCCACCTCCGGAACCCTGGTGGCTGGGCCAGGCCCTCTGGTCCATCAGGACTTTGCCCCTGCGCCAACGTGCAAGCCGAGTCCAGGTCGGCTGGCCCAGAGGGTCCAGCTGGAGGGACCAGATGTAGTGATGGGCCTCCGAGATGACATTGTGGCTCTGACGGTCTCTGGATATGAAGCCGCTTTGGCCCTCAAACGATGTGTTGGAAAGAAATCTACAAGGGACAACACAAGAAGACATGATTCAAAAGTCATCTTTGTCATGACCTTTTGGACTTGTGTGGTTTTTTACAAAGTGTTTGGTGTTGACTTCCTGGCTTGTCCTCTCTGCCACTGAGCTCTGGCTCCCACACATGTCCCTGATTGGCAACCAGGGCTCACCTGTTCCTGGTTGCCAATCAGGCTCGTATATATGCCAGCTCTGTCTGTTTAAAATGGCAACTGGCAGACTGTTCTTTGTCTTTGTGTCTTCTTCTTGATTCTGACGTCAAGAAGAAGGGTTTTTGGATGGAAAAAAGCCAAAGACTGAAGGCGTTTGTGATCGACTTTAATCGGCAAAGACAATCACATATTTTTCATGAAAATTGTCCGATACTGAACAGAGGCTGATTAATCGTCACATCTCCACTGCAAAATATCTGTTAATGTTCATCAAAGTGGAAATGGTGGACCTGGTAAAAAAAAGTGTTTGGTAAGACTGGCCTGACTTGCATATCAAAATGTTTTGAGTCATTTTTTTCAAATCTGAATGAATAGAGATTATTTTGTCAACCTCATTTGTATGCAAAACCCTCCAGGAACCTAAAGGGAAAAACCTCCTTTCCCTTAATCAATATGTATGCAAGTGTGATGAGTGCGATCACATGTCCGTCTTTCTGTCTCAGCAATGTCATAAAACAATGATCATCACTGACTAAGCAGTCTGTAGTAAGCAGGATAAATGGGTTGTCTAAACAAAGACCCTGCATCTGAGCAGGTATCTTCCTACAGACCAGCATCCTCTGCAGTGGGCATCTGGGTTTTGCATAATGGGAATATTCTTTATCCCCAAAATTGTAACTCTGACAAAAGAAATGGACCAAAACCATGGCGAAGGACGCTGGTACTCAGGAGGATACAAGAGACACTACAAGAAGACAAAGTGTCCTTGAAAGAGGCTACACAAGTTATTGATTAGACTTCATGACAGAAGTGTTGCTAGTGCAATACAGATAGTTACACCTTACATTAGTATTCTGGATCACATTCATTCACTTAAATGTCATACTTCTTATCCATGTTGACCCTCAACATGTCACTTTATAGCTTGCAGAGACACCTCCATTGAATCTATACGCTCATGAGGACAATGTTATCCGGTCATTGGCCTGAGATTGACGACATGTTAAAGGTCACAGGAGTTCTGTCATTTAGAGTCCAACAGGAAGTATGTTTGAGGGCTTTTAGGTATTTGGTGATACCCTTATGTACTATTTAGATGTAGTTACATAAAGGTCAAGACAATGTGTTGATTTACCTCTCAAGGCCAGACGCATTCTCCTCAAAACCAGCGTCCTCTGCAGTAGACATTTGTGTTTTGCATAACAGAGCATTTTCTTTTTTCCGAATGTGTAACTCTGTCAAAAGAAATAGATACAAGACAAATGTCTACTGCAGAGGACATTTCTCGGGAGACATACAGTACTGAACATAATAATAATAATACCTGGGATTTATATAGCACTTTTCTAAGTACCCAAAGTCGCTTTACATGTAGAACCCATCGTTCATTCACACCTGGTGGTGGTAAGCTACTTTCATAGCCACAGCTGCCCTGGGGTAGACTGACATAGTGATGAGATCCTAATCTTGTTGTCACGAAACCAGAATTGCAGTCGTCGATACCTATGAATTTCCACGATTCCCAATACTCATTTGATATGACGATAAAAAAAACAAAAACCACATACTTTTAAATGACTACTTTATTGAAAAGTGTTTCAAAGTGTCAAGTATTTAAGATCAGTGTGCTTCGATATCTTTTAGCACATAATCTAAGGGTCATACGCCCATAAATAACAACAATAGTCAACAAGTTTATATTCTAAAAAGAACAGCAGTGGCATGGAGACTTTAAGTATATAACACAACTTATATTGTTCTTAATATTCTTTCACTATGGTGGTGGTGTGAAGTCATGTAGTTTGTAATGAAATAGGCTAATAAAAAGGCTACAACATATATTTCATGACTAATCTTTGTGTTTTTATTCGTATCAACATTTTAACTTGTTTAAATGCATGACACAATATTCACCTCACTTTCTCTTCCAATATGTACCTCTACTTGCTAAATCTAGCAAGAAAGTCGCTAAAGAGCATCAGAGATCATTTATGCTAGGTGGTATTCTCTGGCCAAGCAGGCAGGTGGAAGGTGGCATGGATGTGAAGCTCCAGTTATGCAACACTGATACACTTCACTTATCATTTGTTCATGAGCGAGGGACAACCGGAAGCACCACATCCGTAAATATACTTTATGGGAAACACTGACACAATTTTTTTAAATATCACACAAGTTTTTCTTTGGCTTTGACTCAGGGCTCGCTGAGTGTTGTGCAGTAGTCAGGATTGACAACACTGAAAAAAGCAGGTATAAATGTTTTTTTTTTGCATGTTGGTATCGACTTAGAGAAGCACATCATCAGATGTTGCAGTTTATTTTTGTTTGTACTATGCATGTTCTATTTAATACAGATCAGTGTTTCAAAAGCCACATTTCCTCACACATGCTGTAGTTGAAGAAGATGACTTCATGCCTCAACCAGGAGTTTGTTATTCAAACAGTAACTTGCATCTACTGGACCAACTTTTCATTGGGCTGTAGGGCAGTTATGATTAAGTAAAGCTGTAAAGTGGCCTGGAAGGACAATATATTGGGCTGATAGTACATTTACTGACCTACAAATTATTGCTGTTAAATGATATTGTCAACATTATATTGAGACCAAATTAACCACTGACAAAATGATCATACATAATAATGCAAGTGTGCCCTTTCAAATGCAATAAGCATATTTTAACATTGTATTTGGAATGTAAACCTTTTAATATCCAAGATAAATAAAACAAACAGATATTAAAAAAAAAAGTTACTCCGTTAGCAAAAGTTTGCACTTGAATAAAAATCCCAAGCAAAGGCAATACAATAGCTTCTGTCTCTATCAGAGTCGGTGTGGGTCCTCAAATATACACAAGCAAAATAATAAGTAAAATGGCTAAATAAAGTTATTGTGACCAAATTGATCACTCTTACCAATATAATTGTGGTATTGTTGAATGTGCTCAAAAAGTACTGATATGCACAATATAAGGGAAAAAGCGGTAGAGAATGGATGGATGGACTATTTGCACCAAGTAGTATTTTTTTTATTTTTTATAATTAAAATGAATAACCAAGCACGAGACATTCTTGGCAGAGGAAACCTCACATTTTGTTCTGGCCATATTATCTCTATTTGTGTGTTTAAATGTGTTTATCTTTTTTCATTTTCATTTGTTCATATTTTAGGATATTTTTTTAATAAATGCAAATGGGGTGATACGTTGGTTTCACTTCCAGTTTATGTGACCTCCCACAAGTTCACTTCTTTTTAAACAGACGTCCTTCTGATTGAACTTGACACTGAAGAGTTTACATCAACAACTTTGTGCAAAGACAGCACAGCCTTTATGTTTAATGTGGATAATGTAGCTCAACAGTTTGGACAGTTATGTTTGCATAAGTTTAGATGGGCTATGACCTTTCCTAATGGGGAAGGGCGTTAGTGTCTCTTATTTTCATGTTGGCATTTAAAATAGCGAGTAAAATATGTTATTCAAAGAGCAGTTATCAATCACGGTTTTTTGATCATTTTAATTTAATAGGGTAATACTGACCACTGGGAGTTTTACAGAAGTTATCATTACTGCCGCTTATGTGCGTGTAGTAAACATGCTGGAACACGTACCAACGCATGCATGTGGCCATTATCAACACTGGGAAAGCTCAGGACTTCATTTTTACTTATCATTCGGTTCATTAACTTTTCGAATATCGCCCTAGGCCTAAGAATAAAGCTGCATTTCATAGAAATGTTACGTTTGACAAAGTTGTAAAACTTTGAGTGATTTTTGACATCCGTGTGATTATTAACACGGTTTATGGACAATACATTGTAAGCCAACAAATAAATATACTGTGTGAGGAGAGAACACTTTGTTGTGATACTGTTGCAGAAGTGTGTGTGTGTGTGTGTGTGTGTGTGTGTGTGTGTGTGTGTGTGTGTGTGTGTGTGTGTGTGTGTGTGTGTGTGTGTGTGTGTGTGTGTGTGTGTGTGTGTGTGTGTGTGTGTGTGTGTGTGTGTGTGTGTGTGAGTGTTACAGCATAGGACAGAGCACGGGTCCATGGTCACGCCAGCCTCTCAGTGAACAAAGTGAGTGAGTGTCAAGAAGCAAAGCAAACACTCGCCATCACATTAGCAGAGATAAACATGACGTCTCCTACGTCAAACCACCGGCAAACTGATAAGTTGACGACACAAGCACTCCAACAAACATGATGATTTCACCTCAGCGGCAGGGAGAACATCCTCCTTCAACCGAGCGCAAAGATTTTAGTGATGAAGGTGAGAAAACATCCATTCTCTAAAGGCTGCTTCTCACCTCTAAGATGCAGACATCACAAGTTTTTCATGAAAGGACATTCACTTTTTTCTATATTATCTACAAAAGCCAGAAGCAGTGAAGTTGTCACCTTCTGTAAATGGTAGGGGTGTAACGGTACGTGTATTTGTATTGAACCGTTTCGGTACGGGGGTTCCGGTTCGGTTCGGAGGTGTACCGAACGAGTTTCCACACGGACATATTAAGTAGCGTAACGCACGTTGTGTAAACAATGCACACGGAGGCACAACACACGGCATGCTAGCAGCTAACGGGCTAGGATAGACTGACCATACGTCCTCTTTTCACCGGACATGTCCTCTTTTGCGGAGCTGTCAGGGCGGAGTTTTTTAAACGCCTCAAATGTCCGGCATTTTGAGTTCGGGTTGCGTGTATTTTCAATGTACGTTCAGGGTTAAGAAGGGGTTAAAAACAAAACAAACAGCAGCATTGGTGAGGGAGGGGCAGAGACAGAGAGAGAGAGAGTTATGATAAACGCGCATGCGTCGCCAGGCTCTGCTTTTTATCCATAGATTTATCACATTTAATGTTTTATTATCTATAGCAGGGGTGTCAAAAGTGTGCCCCGGAGGCCATTTGCGGCCCACAGCTAATGTTTTAAAGGCCCACGGCACATTCTAAAAATACTATTCAAATAAACAAAAACATAACAAAAGTGAAATAAAAAAGCTTAAAGGTTAAATGTCATTTAGAAAAAGTTGCAATGTTGACTAATAAAACAAAGCTGTTTTTTTTTCTTTCAAACTGTCATTGCTCAAAACATAATATTGAATCAAAATCAATGTTATTATGAATTATTGACTTATCCAAGGTTCCCATTACTTCACATCAAATATTACACTAAGAAAAATATTTTTGGTGGAAGATTTTGCAAATTTGGTAAATAAATAACCCAAAAATTCATATTTTGTTGTTTTCTTACTGTACCGAAAATGAACCGAACCGTGACCTCTAAACCGAGGTACGTACCGAACCAACATTTTTGTGTACCGTTACACTCCTAGTAAATGGTAAATAAAAAGAGAATACAATGATTTGCAAATCCTTTTCAACTTCTATTCAATTGAATAGACTGCAAAGACAAGATATTTCATGTTCACACTGAGAAACTTTGTTTTTTTTGTGCAAATATTAGCTCATTTGGAATTTGATGGCTGCAACATGTTTCAAAAAAGCTGGCACAAGTGGCAAAAAAGAGTGATGATGTTGAGGAATGCTCATCAAAGACTTATTTGGAACATCCCACAGGTGAACGGGCTAATTGGGAACAGGTGGGTGCCATGATTGGCTAAAAAAGCAGATTCCATGAAATGCGTCCATTGTTCTCTTTTTTGACAGACGTTTTGTCAAAATGAGGTTGCCAAAGCAGGATGTTTTCAAAGCGGGTTTAACGTTGGTCGAGGGAGAGATGCTGTGTAACATATTTGCTACGGTGACATCCAGTGGACACATTGAGAACAGCAGTTTCTTTCATTTGAAAATGAAGCTAATTTTAACATTTAGCAAACTCATCTGACGGCCGGATTAAACCCTGATTCATGTTTGACACCACTGCTATGTATAATCTTAACTACCATGTTTGACACCACTGCTATGTATAATCTTAACTACCATGTATTATTATGGTTCATACTGATACTTCGAGAGTCAGCCATCTTTACTCTCTGAAGTAAAGGAAAACCTGACAGATTGTTGTCATATTTCAGTGAACAATGACAAGTTATTAGTGTCACACGGTTGTGTTGTTTTTGTTCACCTGTGTGTGGTGTAAGTACCTGTCTGCTGCACTTATTGTTTTATTGTCACTTCCTCCATTTTGCCATTGAGCACAGGCTCCCACACCTGTCCCTGATTGGCAACCGGGACACACCTGTTCTTGGTTGCCAATCAGGCTCCTGCACATGCCTGATTAATCATTGCTCCTTGTTCTCTGAGAACTAATCTTTGTGAAGTGGTTTCCCTCTGCGAGTGTGCGTCAGCACTCTTTGTTTTACACGTTTTTCTAATCAAACATTCTTCTACTTACCTGACATCTTTGAGGTCACACTCCAAGTATCGCTTCACCAATCGTGACAATATGATCATTTCAATCCATATTCTGGCTACATTATATTACATTTTGGGACTTTTTGGTGAAAAACAATACCACATTTATTTCTTACACAAAACCAAACTATTAGGGAGGTTTATATAAATAGATTCTAGATAGGTTAATCTCATCTTCAAAAAGTCAAAAACCTTATCAAGGTTTTTACATGTTTTAAAAAGCTGCTCTCTTACTGTTGCAAGCAGCTGAAATACACCAAAGTAATCCATGAAGTCAGAATAAAGGTGTGAGATGTACATATTTAATGAAAGAGAAGTTAGTAGTGGACACACACATGACATGTGAGGCAGTCTGCAGATTTAATTGGCCATGACAAAAGTGGGTCGAAGACATAAAAAGCAGAACTCATGTGTTTACAACGGAACTTTCTTCTGTTGGTCTTTTCTGTCACAAAGCAAACTGAGTGCTCATAGACATGTGAGGGACCCTCAGACCAACGCTGCTCGTTGAGAAGAGCAACACGTGCGTTCATGTCAAAGTAGCCTTAAGTCTTCACCAGATGTCACTAAGACACTTTCTTTGACAAAAACTATCTAGAGGGCTCTGATTATTTGTTAAATGTGATTCTTCTGCTCAGCCTTCTTGTCTGGCAGACCAGCTGCATTATTATGACTTTAGGTAGTCCTCAATGTATTTGTCAAATCAAATCAAATCAAATTAGTGGCAAGCTGCGTGGTTTAAATAAGAATATTCAGTTGGTTTCATAGAAAAAACAAGGTTTAGACTCGGGGTGTGACGAGGTCTCCATCTGGTAAGATTAAAAAGTGACAATGTTTCCCATTTGAAGACAATCTCTCTCTCGGGCAGTCAGAAGATGTTATTTTCAACAGTCTAAAGCAGGGGTAACCAACGCGGTGCCCGCGGGCACCAGGTAGCCCGTAAGGACCAGATGAGTAGCCCGCTGGCCTGTTCTAAAAATAGCTCAAATAGCAGCACTTACCAGTGAGCTGCCTCTATTTTTTAAATTTTATTTATTTGCTAGCAAGCTGGTCTCGCTTTGCCCGACATTTTCAATTCTAAGAGAGACAAAACTCAAATTGAATTTGAAAATCCAAGAAAATATTTGAAAGACTTGGTCTTCACTCGTTTAAATAAATTCATTAATTTTTTTACTTTGCTTCTTATAACTTTCCGAAAGACAATTTTAGAGAAAAAATACAACCTTAAAAATGATTTTAGAATTTTTAAACATATATACCTTTTTACCTTTTAAATTCCTTCCTCTTCTTTCCTGGCAATTTAAATCAATGTTCAAGTAAAAAAAAATATTTTATTGTAAAGAATAATAAATACATTTTAATTTAATTCTTCATTTTAGCTTCTGTTTTTTCGACAAAGAATATTTGTGAAATATTTCTTCAAACTTATTATGATTAAAATTCAAAAAAAATATTCTGGCAAATCTAGAAAATCTGTAGAATCAAATTTAAATCTTATTTTAAAGTCTTTTGAATTTCTTTTAAAATTTTTGTTCTGGAAAATCTAGAAGAAATAATGATTTGTCTTTGTTAGAAATATAGCTTGGTCCAATTTGTTATATATTCTAACAAAGTGCAGATTGGATTTTAACCTATTCAAAACATGTCATCAAAATTCTAAAATTAATCTTAATCAGGAAAAATTACTAATGATGTTCCATAAATTATTTTTTTTATTTTTTCAAAAAGATTCGAATTAGCTAGTTTTTCTCTTCTTTTTTTCGTTTGAATTTTGAATTTTAAAGAGTCGAAATTGAAGATAAACTATGTTTCAAAATTTAATTGTAATTTTTTTCGTGTTTTCTCCGCTTTTAAACCGTTCAGTTAAGTGTAAATATCATTAATTATTAATAATAACATAGAGTTAAAGGTAAATTGAGCAAATTGGCTATTTCTGGCAATTTATTTAAGTGTGTATCAAACTGGTAGCCCTTCGCATTAATCAGTACCCAAGAAGTAGCTCTTGCTTTCAAAAAGGTTGGTGACCCATGGTCTAAAGTATATTAGTGTGGTGGCGAGCGAGGGATTGTGCTGCACATGAAGTACTTTGTGCTCACTTCAAACTGGCAAACAGAACCATCATCTGCAATCTCACCACTAAGACGCCCTCAGGACAAAGCATTGCTTCCCAGCAGCAAGACGCCACACGAAGCAGCCCACAGATCAAATAAACGTGTGCAAGACCACTTGAAGACTCCACAAAGCTCCTCAAAAAAAGACATGTAATTATATTTGCATTATTTTAACTTATATTTTTTCAATTCAGTTATTTGTGGAAAGACGTTCAAGAGTTAAAAGCTCAAGCGAAGGTCATGCATGCAAAGTTATCAAATACTTTATATTGCACTTGCATTGTTTTGTGACCCAGGCAGAATTGTACAATCATCTTCAGTGCATCCAGAAAGTATTCACAGCACTTCACTTTTTCACATTTTGTTATGTTGTATGGAATAATTTCCTTTTTTACCTTCAAAATTCTACAAACCCCGTAAAGACAATGTGGAAGGGCTGTAAATGCTGCCAAAATCCTGAGCGAAAGCTGTGAATACTTATTGTATGTACATGTCATTATTTCTCATAGAAAAAAAACCATTTTCACATTGTCATTATGGGTATGGCCAGTAGGATTTTGAGGGCAAAAATGAATATATTCCATGTGGGAATAAGGCTGTAACAGAACATGTGGAAAAAGTGAAGCACTGTAAATACTTTCCGGATGCACCAGGTATTTTGTCAGGAGCCCTTGGAATGGCGCCCACTCTACCGTCCTACTTACTGCTTGCAGGATACACTTTTGCAGCAAATTCCTACAACACTAAAGTGCTCCTGATGATCTCGGACCACTGTCAACACATTGGGAGAGCCTCACATTTGTCACATCTGTGTTGTGCCGTGGTCATTTCCTCAAGATGCAGATGGACGTCAGGAAGCAGTGTGCAGGTAAGAAAGATGATTTAATCCAATAATCTGGCAAGAATAGGAAAATACCAAACGTGCTGATGGCACAGGAAGTTACAGTAACGCTTAGCAAAAGATGAGCCTATCACGAGGGGGTTTTGCGGCTCACTGCAGGGTCGTTCTCCCGGGAATGCAGAACGGACAACTCCAGACGACAGCGTGAGGTAGGAGATGATTTTAATCTTCTCAAGAAATCTTGGCACGGCATGAGGTAAACAAACATAAACTATGGTGTGGGACAAACACGAAACTGTGGCATGAAACAAACAGCATAAACTATGGCGTGGAACAAACACGAAACTGTGGCATGAAATAAACACGATTTACGTGGACACGGTATGAATCGAACAATCGCATGAATACAAGCATGAAAAGAGCATGAAACAATCGCATGAATACAAGCATGAACTATGGCATGGAAAGAACAATGTCGCCAGACCGACTAACTGGCAACGACAGGCTTAAATAATAGTTTCTCTTGATTAGAGACAGGTGTGACCCGAACGCAAGAGACAGGTGAAAATCATAAGTCGTCATGGAAACTAAAACAAACAAGGGAGCGCAAACAGGAACTAAAAGAGTCCAAAAACTAACAAAAAACAACAAAAACATAATCCAGACCACAGATCATGACAGAGCCAACAAAAGAAGCGAGTCGTACCAATGTAAGTGTCGCATGTTGCCCATCAGACTTCCAGGCAGAGTGTGGCAGGAATACATATCTCTCTGATTGGTGACCGGGAGCAGGTGAGCGTCTCGACCACTAATCAGAGGCAGGTGACAAAAATCAGCACCCATGGCAACAAAGAAACCCAACAGGGGTGCTGAAACAGAACTAAAGAAATATCAAACTAAACAAAACATGACCCGAGCAACAGATGATGGAGGTGTTCCTCAAGGAACCCGTTTAAGTCCTCTCTGTCACAGCGTGAGCTCGAACACACTTTTCTCCGGCAGCTGGGTCTGCCAGCACCTCCGTTGGCAGCGCGCCGAGACACGCCCACATGCCGGCAAGGCTGTGGGCAATCAACAATCAGCACACCTGGGACTGATGAGGGCGAGCTGCATAATGACCAGCGGGCCCAAGGAACCTTTGCCAGAACGTAGCCAATCTTCTGTTACCTTTGTAAGCGCCCCGTGTCTGGCTTCCATCTAGCAAACCCGCTCTCCCCCTGTGACTTCCTTGTTTCCGTGTCTGATGTTCCTGTTGTCTTCTCGTGTTCTTCTGTGATCCCTTGTTGTTCCCCTCTGGTTCTGTCTGCCCCTTTTGGATTCTCGACCTCCTGCTTGGACACGGACCTATGAAGCCTCGCCATTCGCCCTGACCATCTGCCTGCCCCACGGACTGCCTTCTTGCCTTGTCCCTACTCTCGATTCAACACTACGGTAAAACGCTCATGTAATTCCCGCACCTAGTCTAACACCACACACTCCTGAATTTTGGTCACACTCCATTCTCTAGTTTATTTATAGTATTATTGTTGATTATTATATATATTGTAATATATATAATAAAAAAGATAGAGCTATACTGCCCCCTTGTGTCTGTGCCGTCAACTCCCTCCTTCTAAACACAACACTCTCTGTTTTGTGTTGCTGTAGTTTGTTTACTTCAGTAGTATTTTGTTCAACTTCTTTAGTTCTACTTGTAGTGTACCTTAAGGTTCCATTTTAGATCCTCTCTGTGTCATCATTTAGGCTACTCAACTGGTGACCCGCCAGTTCTATGAAAAACTTGTGAGAGACTCGTCATTTTGGAGCAGAATCTTGAAAAAAACACTAAAGTGCTGTCATAGAGATGGTTTTTGATTAGCTTTTTCCGCGGAAAGTCCTTAAAAACAGCAGAATGCACCTGGAACTGACAAAATAAAAGACCAAAATCAAATGTCTACTGGAGTGGACACTATATCTCTGACATTAGGTCCCTTTTCTCATGGCGGTAAATGTACTGTAAGTTGTGGTTTAGTGGTGTTCCGTGTCATAAAGCTGATTTATATTTAGTGTAAATGCTCAGGGAATTTGAGTGCAAATATAATCTTCTGCTTCATTTCATCCATTTGCATGGAAGATGCTTTTATGGCCGTCACTGAAGGATGCGGCGCCCTTAAAACACAATTCCACCTTAAGAGAAGTTCACAAATCATAATAAAGTGTAACTTTCTTTTCAGGGTCGGCGCTGCAAACGACTCCTGCACGCCACATAAAATGACATTTTGATTATTTCCTGTGTCATTCATAAAAGGAGAGTGATGTCTGGAGAGTGGCAGCTTGGTGAAGCAAGTGTGGTTCACAGCAACATGTCAGCTTGCTGTGAACCAGGCCAGAAGATCCACAAGTGAGGAAGCACCGCTGCTTTTATGGGGGCTCTAAAACAATCTTACACCCACAGAGCTAACAGGGAAGTCTTTTACTTACACAAGCTTGTTCAATATGAAGAACATTTATTATGTAGAACTCAACCAGCTGGACTCTGGTCCTGTTTACACTGCACACCACATCTGACCAGGGTGGTAGAAGGTGGGGATCGAACCAGGAACCCTCAGGTTGCTGGCACGGCCCCAATCAGGTGTAGTTGTTACTGTCACCTGATTGGCTGTTAGCATGCCCCTCCCACTCCTCAGTGACACTTCCTGTTTCCTGTTTGTTGTGTTCCCAAAGTACGAGTGACTTCATGAAACTAATTTTGCTTCATAGTTTCTGGTTTCTTCCGAACAAAAAATATAGAAATATATCAAATATTTTATCGAGCGCATTTAAAATGGTATCGATTGTTCCTATTGCGATACATATTGATATGGTATTATCGGCTCAGCCCTATGTGTGACCATATTAAACCTAACAGACTGCATTTATTCCCAAGATGAATGTCTGAAAAAGATGTGCCGTCTTGTCTTCATACATGCAAACAAACAAGTTGCGCCAAACAACAGTGCTTTTCTTCCTGTCGCTCACACACACCCACACACACACACACACACACACACCAGGTGACCTGGAAGCATGCAGCTGCAACAAAGCATGTGAAAGGTCAGGAGTGGTGCACCAACAACAGAGGAGGAGATATGATGGTCATTTCAAGATAACGGTGATCAATGAAGCCGAGCCATCAAACAACTTTCATGCAGATAAGAAATATATTTTTGTAACGCAACTACGTTATCACACCTGGGAAGTCAACTGAATGCAGCTTTGTACTCGTCAGGTTCTTTGACCCAAGCTCTGATTGACTTGAATAAATACCAAGAAGCAACATGATCAATCAACATGTCAACACCACCATTTGGTAGTTAGTCATTGCATTAGGGACAGCAGCTGTCTTTTCACAATGTTCAATTTATTATAAATGATCCCTGCTTCCTTATCGCTCAAATGTAAATCAATTGTATGAATAATGTATATACTTCCTGCAAACTACAGGATAAATCAAAAATATCCATAAATGTTTAATTTATCACTCAGGACATACCCTTTAAGAACACTGAAAAATGCATAAGTACAATAATGTGTAACATCTTTGGAAGCTATGCATAAAGTATGTTGTTTCTTGTCATGTTGCTAACTTTTAAAAGAATTAATGATGTCAGCTGTTGAAAATGTGTTTACAGAATTATTAAAAAAGGATTACGGACATAGCGGGAAAAGAAAGAAGAAGAAAAAAGTCTAGAGATGTTTTAATATTTAGGTGTAAAAAATACAGCCTCAAACAGATATAGTGAATAAACATATTTAACTCTGTGTTTCTGCCTATTGTCCACATGCAAGTGCACACTTTGTCCTTAAAAACAGACTTTTGCAAACGCTATTTTTTTTTTTACTTTAACTGAATTGTTTTAGTTAAGCAAACCAACACGAGTCCGAGGCCAAGAACACAAATCCCTTACCTATTTCAGATGATTGACCTACTATGTTGCACTATTGATATGTAAGGAAAACGCCAGAAAAGTAGGCAATTAGCTCCAAGCCATCCCTTAGTGTCCCATAATGCAAATGTAGGCAGCATTTTACATCTCATTTTCAGAAAATCAAGACAATCCCAATCTGCATCTTTCTCTTTATCTCTCTGTCTCTCTCTTGCAGAGCCGAGCTGGTTATTTCATTTAGTCGTCCTATCAAGTTTGTGTGTTCATGACTTTTAATCCACGCACATCAACCTTCTTTTTCTCCTGGCTGGATGTTCCTCAACGTTGCATTCCACCGTCTTTATTCCTTTATTGGTGCTTTTGCACCTCAGAATTATTGTGGGCTCACTTCAATTAATGGCTGAAAGACAAATTGCGAGCCAGAAGTAGAGATTCAACAAATCTTTATTGCTTTTTGTAATGTATGTTAAATACCTGCAATGGATCTTTATTTGCTGCTACAATTCACATGTTTGTTTGCATTTTGTGAGCAGCTACAGCATCTGTGCTGCTCACCTGTCACAGAGCATTTAGACAAGTCTTGTCTCCAGGTGAGCTCATCCACACCTGATACCTCAACACTGTGACACTGAAGGAACATCAACGAGTGATGGATTAGAAGTAATGATCTTCTTCTTATTGACAAGACGAGGATTATTCACAAGTCTACTTTGGCACCATAAACTAAGACTACCTTCACACCGCAGGGTCGGATGTCCAATTCAGATTTTTTTTTTTCAAATCCGATCTTTTAATGTGATTTCTAACGTGAATGCAATCTGACCCGCATGCATGAGGTCGCACACACTGCAGAGGTCAACATGGTCCAATTCAAGTAGGTCTCAGTCCTGGTGCATTTTTGGCAATTCCAAGGATTTTGTGCAATCAAAGTCAACGTTTTCTGAACACAAATATTGCAAGTGGAAGATTAAGAAGAAAGAGGACAAGTATTTAAGCAGTTTTACGGGCTATTTGGCTTTGATGTGTGCTTGAAGAGAGTGTGTGTGTGTGTGTGTGTGTGTGTGTGTGTGTGTGTGTGTGTGTGTGTGTGTGTGTGGGCGAGCAGTCAGAGACAGGAGTGATGGAAGTTTCACCTGAGTTCCTAAAACATTTTACTTTCAGCTGTTTTCTGCTCCGTTGTCAACTATATATTTTTTAACCCTCTATATTGGCAAATAATTATGACGCCTATCACTTTTTGAGGAAGTTCTGGTGGGATGAATGCAACCTGAGCGTGGGAGCGTTCCCATTGAGGACGCATTCATAGACTTTGGCCTTCTTCACACTGCAGCTCAATTCCAATTTTTTTTCTGCCCATATGTGACCTGTATCGGATTTGTTCATGTCCGTGTGAACACAGCAATTCACCATTTTTCACTTCCGACCCAGGCTCCTTACATATGTGGAACTGCCAAAATACTTCCTTCTTAATCTTCTACGCGCAATAATGCGGTTCAGAAAATGTTGACTTTGATTGCAGAAAATCCTTGAAATGACCACAAATGTGTTCGTACTGAGATGGACTACAGTGGAAGCCATGTTTACTTCCTAAACACTGCAGTGCATGCGACGTCATGTCCGCATGCGGGTCAGATTGCATTCACATTAGAAATCACTTTTTCTTCTTTGTTTCTAATGTGAAGAGCCACTGAAAAAGATCGGATCTGACAAAAATAATCTGAATTGGACACCCGACCCTGCAGTGTTAATATAGCCTAAATGTCAGCAAACACAACTGACAGTGTCAATTCTTCCAGTCTGCTTTTTGCTATAAGACACAACCAAGTCAATGTAATCCTACGAAATATAAAATACATTCTTGTTACCACAGATGCTCTAATTTTAGCCAGGTTGTTTATTTACCTAAATCGGAGAGAAAACACTAACTGGAAGCAAGTGATAATTGAAAAGTAGCTGTTATTACAGGGAAACTGCACTTTTTGGGGGAATTTTGCTTATCATTCACAATAATTATGAGAGACAAGAACACAAATCTATTTTTATTTGTAGAATTTGTAAAAATCTGCTCGCAATGCTGTTAATGAGAGCGATCCATTCTGAATGAATGAATGAATGAAATAAGTTTATTTCGGTCATATAATCAACCATCAACCGTTTTGTGTGACCAGTTTAACAGCACATATTATGCATATTTAACAATCATACACATTTACACACAAAAAGAAAAGAAAAGAAAAAGAATGACCGAAAAAGGAATAGGCTGAAGCCAAAGCTTATATTTGCCTATCCTATACATTCACTGAACATTAGATTGCCTGGAACATCAACGTTAAAAAAACAAAACAATGGGATGAAAGTAATTGTTACTATATTTTATCATGTTCAATTATTTCACCTTTCTAACAACTACATGTCTTCAGCTCATTACTGAGCTTCTTCCACCATTCAACTCCTAAAACTGAAATACATTTGTATTTTATATTCAGTCTACCCCAGGGCAGCTGTGGCTACAAATGTAGCTTACCACCACCTAGTGTGAATGAATGATGGCTTCCCACTTCTCTGTGAACGCTTTGAGTATCTAATAATAGAAAAGCGCGATATAAAATCTAATCCAATATTATTATTATTCTATTCGTTCTTACTTCACCTATGTCAAAAATCAATATCCCCTGTAAATGATAGTTTTCTCCTCTTAATGTAAATAAGCTAAGAATACAAGCTGGAAGGCTGTTGTTCTTTACTTGAAACATAATTTCCATTGTTTTTAAAAACACACTATCTGAAAATTTTAACACATTAGAACTTATAAATAATGGATTGGTAGGTTCATAGTAGCACACTTTGTGTATTATTCTAATGACCCTTTTTTGAAGTTTAATTATTGGGTCTATGTGTGTTTTATGAACATTTCCCCAAACTCCAACACAATATGTTAAATATGGAAAAATAAAAGAATAATATAACATATGCAGACATTTCTTATTCAGCTTGTGTCTTACTTTATAAAGAATAGCAATGGATTTGGATATTTTTCACTTTATAAATTCAATATGCGGTTTCCAACATAATTTATGATCAATTATTATTCCCAAGAATTTAGTTTCATATACTCTATCAATTTCCACTAGATTTCATTTTAATTTTGCTTCACAATTTTTCCTTGCACCACTAAACACCATACATTTAGTTTTCTTATCATGTAATGATAACTTATTAATATAAAACCATTTTTTTTAGCTGAATCAACTCAACATCTGTTATCCTCAACACTTCCTTCAAGTCTTCTCCTGAACAATATACAATTGTATCAGCTGCAAACATAATACATTTCAATTTATTAGATACTGAACAAATATCATTTAAATAGAGCATAAATAACTTAGGTCCCAATACCGAGCCTTGTGGAACCCCACAAGTTACTCTTCTTGGCTGTGATTTAGTCTTATTCATTTCCACATATTGAGATCTATAACTTAAATAACTACTTAACCACCGTTGTGAAACACCTCTTATGCCATAGTTTTCCCTTTTGTTTTCTCTTTTTTTTCTGCCTCTAAATAACTCTAAAAATGCATCCAAAAACCACCAACAATACTTCATTTGCACTCTGTAACCGATATAAGAACCAGGCTGGAGTGACATTGTTATTGTAAGAGTGAACACTGACTAAATATCTTCTAGCGCACTAAAACATGGCCTTGTTCACAGCTACTGCTACCACATTAGCGACATTAGCACTTTCAAGTTGTGGCTTGTGCAGCCCTTTGAGACACTTGTGATTAAGGGCTATATAAATAAACGTTGATTGATTGAGTTATAGTTTCTGCCCTAGCAGTTTGACTTTGTAACACACAACACTGTGATAGGACAGCAATCTGTACTGAGTGACAAACATGAACAATCATATTTAAGTATTATTTCATCTTTTGTTTGTACTCAGCTATCCAGACAGTGTAGTTGTAATAACAGGCATGGTGTGCTGCTTGTATCATGATCAATATTACAGTAACTTACTCCATGCACAGTTTGGTCCAGCTGGCCGGGGAAGTTTCCAGTTAATTTTGGATAGGTGGAAAAAAAGGCAGTTAGTTTTTCTTTGTGATGCAGTTTCTTTGAGCAGTGTCCTCCTCGTGAGATACAAAAAGCCATCGATAATAACATTTTGTGCCACTCAGTGCAGCGGAAGCACTCCATTTCTGTGGGCGTAACTTGGCAAGCTCCACATTTACAGCGTCAAGTCATGCCGGTCTGGTCCAACATCTCACCCTCTCTTCGTGCTCACTCAGCTTATATAACTAGTACTTCATCATCTGTAGATTCAGCTTCAAAAAGATAAGAATCCTCATTTGTCCTCCGTGGTCTATTATGAAGTCTGCCATGATTAGAAAACACACATTTGTTGACGGAAGTCGGAGGTGTGATGCTTAAAATGACCAGAATACTGAAAATATTGTACATATTGTTATAAATGTGTCTGCTACAACATTATGTATGCATACTTACTTTACAGTCCAGACAAACAGGAAGTAACTTACTTTACAGTGCAGCCAAACAGGAAGTAACTTCAGCATGACATTTGACCTTCATCTACACTGTATACAGTGTCAGTCAGCACATAAATGCAGATGAAGGTAGGCTTTTATGCTGTGTTCTTACGGTCTAAATCCTATTTCTGTTGGAGTTTAGACAGCGACATTAAGATTTCAGGTGTCACTAACTGTTCTTCGCCTACTGATATGTAAATCACTGAGAGACTAATCAATAATTCATAAGCTTCTACAAACAGAGTGATGTTGGAACAAGCTTAATTCCCCAAGCTGAGACGATGGCTCTGCTGCTGATTCAGTTGTTTTAAGGTGAATCACAGCAGGGAAGGAAGACTTTGAGTACTGCATGTGATCCTGCTTTGTCAAAGTGATGGGAAGTGGAGTGAGGATTACAATACTGATGTAGTGTAATAATACACTTCATGTACTTTTACTGTAATAACTGAGTCTTTGCAGTTGTTTAAGACTAGTGAGAAAACAATAATAAATTATTAATCTGCATCCAAACTGCTGCTTTGTCTTTTACTTAGCTTTGAATTAACCGATTTCCTTCATTTCAATTTATGGTTTGAAGCATTCGACCAATTTCCTGTGCAAATATTGTCTTTTATTATGTCGCATCAGCTTTGACCTGTTAGATCAATCACGTTCCCTGCCATCTTCCATCTACCATCCGTATCCTATTAACATCTAATGACCTCTGCCAAGTGCGTAGGCGCTACAGCTGATCATGCTCTGTATCATTTATTCAAGTGGGCTTTTAAAGTCCGGCTAACATTGTACCATTTAATCGCCCGTGACAGAAAGTCAAAGCTTACGACTGAAGTGATTCCACGTTACTCTATAATTGTGTCCCACTTAGATCCTGAAAGTGTCTGTAGTGTCTTTCAAATACACCAAGAAGATATCTGAGAATGCTTGTGAGAAAAAATGCTAACCGCGAAACAAAGGCTTTTTCCCAAGTGTATTTGCCTTGATTTAAGATGAAAAGTTGAAGGTTGCCTCTACACTAAGACGGCTAAGGTGAGGCAGGGTATTACGCACCTAACCTTATCCCTGCCCACACACACACAATGCTGTTGTTTAAGACCCCCAAATAATTGGCCTTAACACATTTGCAAAAAGTAAGTAACAAACATGAAAATAAAAATAAATACATGCAGAACTATAAACAACCTTTTTTCTGTCATTTTTTCAACATGTCACAACACTGAGCCGAGCAGTTGGATGTCGCTGCTCGTTTGCCCTTGTTGGCCACCGTAGTTCGCAATTTCTGACGGACCAGAAATTCAACCGATGATTGAATTGCCGCTTGAAACCAACCAATCAAGTTTGCCTCAGCACACTGCGAGATGAATGATGTCCAACCAGATTTGGAATTGGCACAGCTCCATCTACCAAGATCAGCTCAAAATAACAAGAGTGCCTTTCTAGTTTTAGAGTATATTTGGTTTTAAGCTGGAGAAGTTGGCTAAAAACAAAACTCTTAAAAATTCCACAATGCTCTTCACAGACATGATAGAACACAAAATGTTGTATTTTACATATCAAACCCAGCTAAGTCATACAACTAATTAATACAAATAAATCATAAAACCTAGAAAATATTTTCTACTGATTAGAGTTCATGCAAAACCCCTAAATGTTTAAAGAAAGATGCTCAATAAAGACTAGTTTGTTGCCACTGTATTTGTTTCCACTTGCCTTTAAAACAGACACTGTGACAGCCAAGGCTAATGAACAAGGCTGTTTATTTTGTTGCTCCATTGAGTAGCCTTTGTCCTAAAGTGTTCTGGGTACGCTTGGCACTCACCAGGGGCTTCTTCCAATTTAAGTGAGCTGTTAAAAAGGTGTAAACAGTCCAGTGCACCAACGGTATGTCCCTGCCAAGCACTAAAGAGCATTGTGGCCAAGTCTAGTTAGTTCAACAAAATAGCCAAGATCATTTGCTTCAAGGGTTTCAATCAATGGTACTTTCTCACCATTAACTAGACAACTCTGCTATTAACTCACCCAGGGTAAGAACTTATACCTTCCATTAGGATCACAAACGTTTTCAGGTGTGAATGTTCAGTTTATGCAGTGGTTCTATTGTTGTGTGATACAAGTATTGTTTATCATGAGGTAAACGACCTGTTCCTGCTCCACAAATGTATCCTGGCAACAAGAGGCCAAGCGAAGGTGTATTGACCCAGCAGTAGAATCTGGCCAATTCTGTTTAACCCGCTTTTGTAATAAACAACAAGATGTGTAATTTAAATGTTGTAGAAGAGCAAAAATCTCATTTAGATGGATGTAATTCCTTACCTTGTCAAGTATTCCCCTGAGCTTCCATTGCTCTGCTGTATGTCCATACAATTTGTAGTTCCAGGAATTAGCGCCAGGGCCGGTTTTACTTGGGCTGCACTTCCCACAGCCCGTGCCACCAGCTCCAGCGAGTCATGGACATAGTGATCCAGAGTATGGGACGCCATGACACCGTGAGCCAGCAGCCCTAGGGGTAAACCCTCTGTTCTCAACTCAGCCACATTCTGGCTATCCCCCAAAATCCAGTGGAATTCCGGTAAAGTCATCCGAGTGGCCAGCGTCCACAGGCGCCGCACCTCCCGGATGTCACAGCCGAACGTCACCACTCCTTTTGTGGAGGAAGGTTCTCTTAGGGCCTCCAACTGCCGCATGAGAGCCTGCTGATGGTCCACTTTAGTGGAGGAGGCAGAATCAGAAGATGAGGACAAATGGTGGGAAAATGATGACGTTTCTGCACCTGTGGCCACACCTAACGCTCCTGCAGAGGTTGGTAAAGAAGGCGCTGAGGTTGTTGTGGTCAAGTTGACAAAAGCACCCAGGTGGAAACGGGTGTTATTCTTGATGAGGGAAAAAAAATCCTTAACGTCCCACTCCTGGCAGAGAAGGACACTGATGTCCCACCAGCCGTTCAGCATCAGCAGGGAGTAGAGAAGACGAGATGCTGGGGCCTCCACTGTCTGCATGGCCATTTGGAAATGAAGAGGATTCTGTTCAAAAGACAACGGTTCACTTTTTAGATGCGGAAGAAAAAGCCCGAGGTATACAGTGAGGTGCAGGTGAGGTAAAGGGATTAACAAAAGAGGGAAAGATAAGGATTGACTGTGAGGAATGCAAATGGTGACATTAGTGACATGATAAGGAGGCAGATAAAGAGGTCGTTTGGATTTCATCGAGGGCAAGAAGATGATAAAGAAATATCAGGAAAGGGGAAATGAGACGGGCTTCTTGTCAATGAAGCCAATAGAAGGATGTAGAAAATGGGAGACCTTATAGTGTGGAAGATGAGGCTTCAAAAACAGATGGGGTGAAGTGGAGGAGGAAATAAAAATGGCTTATGAATCCAGCATTGGAATGACTTTCTCTCTCGGAATTCAATTTGTTCTATGAGACCAGACACAGAGGTGAAGAGAATGGATTTCAACCTCCACTTAGCTGCTTCTATGAATATCATTATTCACATCACGAGTTACACAACATGTGGATCATAAAACCTAAATGACTTCTACTAAATACCTCATGTTCATCATGGAAATGTGTGTTAACTAGATTATTTTTGCCAATAAAAGCTGTTTATTTTCTCATTAAACTCCCATTTGTACGGGAATGTGCTGCACAACTCAGTTTGTCTGTTGTGCCCAAAATGTGCCAAGTCTTCACACACTATGCCAAACATCTTATTCTGCTCTCGCTAATGACTATTGTTTGAACTCCCTGTGATCAAACCCAAACATTCTGTTCAGATTTTGCTCTCATAAATTGGACCCTATGGTCACAAGGAGAACCCTACATTGATTGCTGCACCGAGTACATACGTTGTGATGGAACAACAAAGCATGTCCTCATTGAAGCCAATCTCAATGCAGAAAGAAGTGGAGATTACATTCTGCAACCGGCGGCAATTTCATTACACCGTAGTACTACTTAACGCTCGCCTCACAAAGTGGTGTCAATCAGAGACAATCCTCAGACTTCCTGCTGAGAAGTGAAGGCCGTCCCACAGCAGTGTGTGACCAGACTGATGAGCAGCATGAAAATGAGTTGCCAAGCTCTTCTGCTTGTGTCCTTCTTCCACACAGTCAGGGTGTTGAAGTGGGTGCAGGTCATCTTGCACCTGAGCTACAGACCCTGGGCTCTTTTAAAAGTTAAATATGTTTTTTTTGCCATTTAAATATGTAAGTTGTAAAATATACGTCATAAATGTTAATATCAATTGAATTAAGCCGTGAAAGTTCAATAATATGATTGCTTGAATAAAATTAGGAATGTCCATGATTACTATTAAAAATAGGAAATGGCTGGTTCCACCTGGATGGTGTTGGATTCTAACACAAACACAGTCATCAAAGCTCACCTTTAAATGGAGACTGCACAATTGTGTTGCCATTCCCAATCCGTGTGTAAGACAAGAACACTTGTCTTTCTTTTGTTCATGCATTGTAATTTGTCAAATCCACAAACAGTTTTTGTCTTTGCAGCTCCTTGTACTTCAAACTTGTTACAGAGACTGGAAACAGACTGATTTTGTATCCTTTAATGCTTTCAAATTTAAACTGAAAGCATTTGAAGCAGCCTCGGTTATCTGGAACTGTTTTACTTGATGTCCATCCTGTCATTTTAATGTGAATGTCATTTTATGTGTAACTTTGCTGCCTCTTGGCCAAGACTGCCTTGAAGAAGAGCTTTTTCATCTCAATGGGATTTCTCCTGGTTAAATAAAAACAAGTACGAGGTGGCTAACAATGCAGCTAACGGGAGTCATACAGTATATTGCGCCCATAAAGACCCCTAAAAAAAATCCAAAAACCTGCAACAATACATTAACCAAGTTTTAGCAATGTTGTTTTTATAAGCCAGGGTTTACATGTGCACACCTTTAAAATGAGGGCTTTTTACATGAAAACCATATTCAGTAATATATTGTAAGTAGTCTAATAGCTAAGCACTATTGGCCATAATTCGTTGGAAAAAAGATCTCAGCTATCATTCAAATGTTCCTCTATGCCAGGGGTGTCCAACGTAGGGAACAGGTTTTATTGAGTTTGGTAAGTATAAAAATGAGCTGACATTTTTTAATGAAAAATAGCTGTTCTAAATGTGTCCACTGGGTGTCGCAATTGCAATCCTTTGTATCCCCTGTGACTTCAGAGGGGGCGGAGCTTAGTGCCGTGTTAAGGCAGAGGCAACACAACTAGTTATTTTGTGAAAGGAAATTGCTAAAAATATGCTAAAAATAAATCAAAATGTGTAAATATGAAACGTTATTAAGAATGGGGCTGTTACTACATTAAATATATGCTTACAGGGTGTACTTTATATACAATGTTGATGGAGGGTTTTTTAGAGCACTTTATAGGCGGAGTAGAGCGAATCTCATTTTGAGCTGACCCTCGTTAGCTTCTATTAAGAAGTTATAATGCATAAAAAAAGAAAGATGGGTTATTTTCTCACAAAAAGATTGTGAATGATAGACATACTCCCCAAAAATTGCAGTTCCCCTTTAAGTATTTATACGCAACACCAACAAATTGGAACAAGGAGAAGTGATGGACAAAATGTAAAAATTAAATAAATCTATCTGTGGCAGCATAGGAGAAAGTTATCTACAAGTTTCACTTTTGTATCTCATTGCCCATAGAATAAAGTTAGAAACAGAGATGTTACTCGTTTTTAAAAATAGAGGAAGCTGCATTTATAATATTAATCATATAATCAATGTAATATTAAGATTTGTATTATGTCCTATGTGTATCAGTTAATCCCTACTTTACACTTTGAAGTAAGGGAAAACTTGACATATTTATAATCATATTTAAATGAATAGAGAGACAGGTTAAATGTAGGGCTGCAACTAACGGTTAATTTGATAATCAATTCATCTGTCGATTATTACTTCGATTAATCGATTAATAATCGGATAAAAGAGACAAACTACATTTCTATCCTTTCCAGTATTTTATTGAAAAAAAACAACATACTGGCACCATACTTATTTTGATTATTGTTTATCAGCTGTTTGTACATGTTGCAGTTTATAAATAAAGGTTTATAAAAATAAAAAATAAATTACCTCTGCGCATGCGCATAGCATAGATCCAACGAATCGATGACTAAATTAATTGCCAACTATTTTTATACTCGATTTTAATCGATTTAATCGATTAGTTGTTGCAGCCCTAGTTAAATGCTTAATTAAATTTATTTTCTGGCTACTTTAGATTGGTTTTGTTGTTATTTCAAATTATTTAGGAGGGTTATCTTGATATGTTCAGGATATGTAAATCCCATCTGTAAAAAGTCAAAAACCCAATTAAAATCTGTTTCAAAAAATGTTTTCAACCAAATCCATGCAATACTTAGTTGTTCAATACATGTAAACATAAGTGTTTATGTATGGGGCGGCAACGTTAAAATAAAATTGTTGTCCTTGTGGCTGTCAAGACACCAATCACCCACTAAACCAGAGAAGACATAACAGCAACAGATGAATAAACTGTTTGGCATACCATTGCCAGATTTGGCACATTTGAACCACAAATGCTTACGATTACTTTAAGGAATCTACTATGGAAATATGCTGACTTTACGGGCTTTGTATTGGAAAGAAACATTAGCAAAGGTGAGGAGTCAACCAAACACAGATGTTCCAATGCTTTGATTATAACCATTTCAAATGTGAAATATTATGTAAAAATATCAAAAACAGTCTCATGATATGGAGTACGTTAGGGTAAATCCAGGTCTTCCAATGTGTGCTTTATATACTGTAGGGTTCACTGACTTTACACAATCTGCAGAGCGGCAAATAAATCTATCAGAGCCACCTCAGGCTGTAATCACTTTAGTCACTCCATAGGCATGTAATGGATCTTCATCTGCTGTCTGCAGGTATGGAGATGGATTACTGCACCAATAAAAGCATCAACAACCGCAATTAAACCCAGCAGTTCCTTTAATGGAATAAGAGAAATGGTATTAGTTCATATCAGGAACCACATAGAGCACATCAGAAAATATGTTGTCAATCCCCCCTTCATGCATTAATCTGCTGACATCATGAAAGTAACCGAACCAAAGGATAGCTCTTCAGTGCAGCAACCCGCTCTCTTACATACAAATCTTCAGTTGAAAGATTCACCTAGAAATCACTGAGTTTTCTCCCATCACTTCCCTTAAAGCACATCGATCTGCTGTGGAGATGTGAGAGGAACACTGCATCCCTCACCTTGCTGTCATTACCTCTTGCCAGCAAATCAACCTAATTATTTGGATTGATCGTCTCTCTATTAGATGATTAGTTGCTCAAAGTGTCACAACTGACTAAAACCTGCTTTTTAATTTAACATCATTCTAGAGCCTATGATGTTTTTATATCCAAAAAAGGGTCTACTTTTAAAACCACTTGCACAACTTTCACCTCTGACATCTGCATCTCCCCTAACAACAACAACAACATAAATATCTGTGGGTACATTGTTTGGCTTACTGTCAACCTTTGCATTTTGTTATGCCGCTCTAACACCATTACTCAAAGTTATGAATCAGCTGGTTCTCTGGCATTTCATGATAGATTGACAACTCAAAAGAATTGATGACTGACTGGCTTTCAGTCTGACCCAGATGTTGTGTGCCAGCTACTTTCCCCTGGATTGATTCTCTCCCTCTGAAGCAGCTTTGAACACACAACTCAATCCTCCAAACACCAACGCTGACCAGGTTGGTTCTTTCTTACTTCTCAGGTTAAGAGGCGGTTTATGAAGTTGATGTAAAAACATTGCATTCATCCATAAACTGTCAATCTGACCATTTACCCAACTATCTCCCTCACGAGTCATTACCCACTTACAGATGGGCAATAGGGCCTGACATCGATATTACGACATATATTGAAGGCCCTTGCAATAATTACATATGTTTTCCAATATATTTTTTGGATATAAATGATAATGGAACCATTTTAAAATGGGTTACAAAGACTCCTAGTTTGGCTGGTGACATATACAATAGCAATTTGCGTAATTTCTGGTTGTATTATTTTGTCAAAACTATTACTAATCTACTCGCTAATTTACTGTTAGTAGTTGGTTACTCTCTGCAGTTACATGGTTACACTTCTGTTAAAATGTACTTATTCTTCTGTTAGTTGGTGACTTGGTATTAGTTTTGGCCGATATTACAAATGTGGGTATTGATCCAATACCAAGTAGTTCCAGGGGCAGTAAAGGTCATATCAATACTGACACTGATACTTATTATTTCCAGTATCAATGAATGATCAATTATTGATCACAATTATAATCAGATAAAAACACATGAGGGTGGTGTCACAACATCAATTAAATATTAAAATTATTTCCTACTATCGTCGGCCAAATTCATATCATTTATATTGTTCATCCGTCCACTTGTCCCTCTGGGGATTGCAGGGGGCTGGAGCCTATCCCAGATGCCTTCGAACAGAAGGCGGGTATTGTCTAAATCAAGCCAAAATCCATCCCCTGACAAACCGCCATTCGCCTTGTTGCTGCAAGTCATCCATTTATCTCGCCCATCTCTATGTATCCACCTACTCTGCATCTACAGTATGCATCCATCACCGACTGTCCACCATCCATTCACCCACCACCTGTCTATTCATACATGACATCCATCCAGGTGATACTTTCTTGTCTAAGATGTGGAACAGAAACAAACACTTTGCTGGCTAAAAGTGTCCCTAAAGCCTTCAGTCCCTGAACAGCACAGGTGCCATCCAAAAAGGATGCTGGTGTTGTTCCTTGCTTGTGCTGACACCTTTAACATGAACTTTGGGTGTGATTCAAATGACAAAATGTATCCTGTTCCCTCTAAAACAACAGTGAAGGATTTTTCAAAGTCAGTCTTTTCCCAAGTCTCCCACAAGGCAGAGATAACCTTATCGGATGTGCAACACTTTTATTAGTCACTTGGTTCAGAGATACACTTCCCCATATTTCACTCTGGAGATTTGACTATTCGGAGGTATTTTAATGGCACAGCATCATTTTGAAAAAAGGTATTAGTCAAATATTTTAAGTTTAATGTTTTTTTCAACTTAATAACTCTAATTTCTACTGTGCCAAAGTATTTAACATAAGTCTATTGTCAGCCATGTTTACTTTGATGCTGTCATAGTACTGTGGAACCTCCATTTAGCAACCTTTCATAATATGAACTTTTCAATTGACGAATGACAGACTGAGTAAAAATATGCCTTGTTGTACAAACCTGTGTATGTTTATGTTTGTGTACGTTTTTATCTACTTGAATGCTGTCATAGTACAGCGGAACCTCGATTTGCCAACCCCTTAAAACAAACTTTTCCATTTACAACTAACTGACCAAATATGCTTGGGGTACGAACCTTGTCTCAGTGTACGAATGTTTCATCCACATCATTGTGCGCCTGTAGCACAGTCATTTTGTGCCCGGCAGCACATTCATTGTGGGCGGGCTGGTTGATCTTCGGTGCTAATTCAGTCAGCAGAGCAATGCTACTGTGCTAACTTGTGTGCTTTGTAAGTGTTGTTCAGTCCTTTTACAGCATTCTTAGAGTTTTACTAGCTTAATATGAGTTCAAAGAAAGCAATGGACAAGTGATGTGTGGTTTGAAACATTCAGGAAGTATCCACGCCATTGTTGACAATGCCTCGATCCTCCCTAACCCTCTGTTCTGCTTCTGCTACACACCAAGAAGATTAACTAACAAGGTAAAATGGATTTAATGCTGTATTCCAAAACATTTTAGTGTCCTGGCTGTTAAAGTTAAAGGCCTACTGAAAGCCACTACTATCGACCACGCAGTCTGATAGTTTATATATCAATGATGGAATCTTAACATTGCAACACATGCCAATACGGCTGGGTTAGATTACTAAAGTGCAATTTTAAATTTCCCGCGAAATATCCTGCTGAAAACGTCTCGGTATGATGACATCTGCGCGTGACGTCACGGATTGTAGCGGACATTTTGGGACACCATTTTGGTCAGCTATTAAGTCGTCTGTTTTCATCGCAAAATTCCACAGTATTCTGGACATCTGTGTTGGTGAATCTTTTGCAATTTGTTTAATGGACAATGGAGATAGCAAAGAAGAAAGCTGTAGGTGGGAAGCGGTGTATTAGCGGCCGGCTGCAGCAACACAAACACGTAGCCGGTGTTTCATTGTTTAACTAACCCGAAAGATGACAGTCAAGCTTTACCATTGGCTTGTGGAGAACTGGGACAACAGAGACTCTTACCAGGAGGACTTTGAGTTGGATACGCGGTACCGTGAGTACACAGCTGCGGCTTCCAAACATTTGATCGCTTGCCCGTACGTACGTGCCGCTATGTGCATGTCACGTACGTAACTTTGGGGACTTTGGGGAAATATATGTGCTGTATGAACTTTGCGGAGGTGAACGATACTTTGGGCTTTGGGATTGAGTGTGTTGTGCGGGTGTTTGATTTGTATTGGCGGGTTATATGGACGGGAGGGGGGAGGTGTTTGTTATGTGGGATTAATTTGTGGCATATTAAATATAAGCCTGGTTGTGTTGTGGCTAATAGAGTATATATATGTCTTGTGTTTATTTACTGTTTTAGTCATTCCCAGCTGAATATCAGGTCCCACCCGCCTCTCACAGCATCTTCCCTATCTGAATCGCTTCCACTGCCCTCTAGTCCTTCACTTTCCCTTTCCTCATCCACAAATCTTTCATCCTCGCTCAAATTAATGGGGAAATCGTCACTTTCTCGGTCCGAATCTCTCTCGCTGCTGGTGGCCATGATTGTAAACAATGTGCAGATGTGAGTAGCTCCACAACCTGTGACGTCACGCTACTTTCAGTACAGGCAAGGCTTTTTTATCAGCGACCAAAAGTTGCGAACTTTATCGCCGATGTTCTCTACTAAATCCTTTCAGCAAAAATAGGGCAATATCGCGAAATGATCAAGTATGACACATAGAATGGATCTGCTATCTCCGTTTAAATAAGAAATTCATTTATTCATTCATCTCATTTCAGTAGGCCTTTAAGGAGTTTTGTGATTTCATACTGTGAGGGCTTAGATCATGTGTGTGTGTGTGTGTGTGTGTGTGTGTGTGTGTGTGTGTGTGTGTGTGTGTGTGTGTGCGCGCGCGCGTGTGTGTGTGTGTGTGTGTGTGTTTGTGTGTGTGTGTGTCGGTTGGGCGGCTACAAATGAAGACAGTTCAACTACTTGTTGTTGTTTTGACTTTGTCATTAAATAGAAAAGTTGAACTCGTTATGTTTGTTTGATACACATTACTGTGTAGTGCTTTATATTGTGTTCAAAGTGTACAAACATTTACTACAATATGGACTTTTGTTGAGGCTGGAACCTATTATTCATGTTTACATTGTTTCTTACCGAGACATTTGCTTAAATGTACAAATGTGTCTATTTATGAACCCTGTCCAAGAACCTATGAAGTTCTTAAACGGAGGTTCTGCTGTATCTCAGGGGAGTCACATGCTCTGTCCTTCAACAGTTTGCATAACACTGGCTTCTTAGAAGTCAGTCAGACAACTTATACTGTGGTACTCAAACTTTTTTCACCAAGTACCACCTCAGAAAACACTTGGCTTTCCAAGTACCACCATAATGACCAACTTTAAAATACAGTAACACACTAGGCCTTAGTATTAATTAAAAACAAGGCGGATGTTTTATTTAATAAGTATATTAAATATTTTTGCCCACTGTAACATTACACACAGTTTGAACAGTAACACTGACTATTTATGTGATTCTATGGTGTGCCACTAGATGGAGCCCGCATACCACTCCCAGTAATTGTACCACATAAGTAACCTGTAAATTATTTTCTGTCCCAGCATGACTTTGTACCCGTGCACAAAGAAAGGTGCTTAAAGGCCTACTGAAAGCCACTACTAGCGACCACGCAGTCTGATAGTTTATATATCAATGATGACATCTTAACATTGCAACACATGCCAATACGGCCGGGTTAACTTATAAAGTGACATTTTAAATTTCCCGCCACACTTCCGGTTGAAAAAGCCTTCGGAGGATGAAGTATGCGCGTGACGTAGCCAGTAGAACACAGGTATGGCTTCTCCATTGAAGCCAATACGAAATAGCTGTTTTCATCATTATTCCACAGTATTCTGGACATCTGTGTTGGTGAATCTGTTGCAATCTGTTCATTGCATTATGGAGAAAGAAGCTGAGCAAGCAAAGAAGAAAGTCGGTGCGAAGCGGAGTATTTTGCGACGGAAGTCAGCAACACAACACAGTCGGTGTTTCATTGTTTACATTCCCGAAAGATGCAGTCAAGATCGAAGAACTCGGACAACAGAGACTCTTACCAGGAGGACTTTGACTTCGTCAACAGACGCAGACGCGATACCGTGAGTACACTTCCAAACATTTGATCGCTTGCTATAACTAGCTCGAGCTAGTAGCTAGGAGCTAGGAGCTAGCGATTAATTTGTGGCATATTAAATATAAGCCTGGTTGTGTTGTGGCTAATAGAGTATATATATGTCTTGTGTTTATTTACTGTTGTAGTCATTCCCAGCTGAATATCAGGTCCCACCCGCGCGCTTCCAAACATTTGATTGCTTGCCCGTACGTGCGTGTCATGTACGTAACTTTGGTTAAATATATAAGCTTTATGAACCTTGGGTTAGGTGAACGGTTCTTTGGGCTGAGTGAGTGTGTGTGTTGTGCAGGTGTTTGAATTGTATTGGCTGGTTATATAGATGGGATCCCGTCCATATTACCCGCTCGAGCTATAACTAGCTTGAGCTAGTAGCTAGTAGCTAGCATAACAAACACCTAGGTGTTTTTATGTGGGATTAATTTGTGGCATATTAAATATAAGCCTGGTTGTGTTGTGGCTAATAGAGTATATATATGTCTTGTGTTTATTTACTGTTTTAGTCATTTCCAGCTGAATATCAGGTCACCTGCGGCTCTCACAGCATCTTCCCTATCTGAATCGCTTCCACTCCCCACTAGTCCTTCACTTGCACTTTCCTCATCCACAAATCTTTCTTCATCCTCGCTCAAATTAATGGGGAAATCGTCGCTTTCTCGGTCCGAATCTCTCTCACTTCATGCGGCCATCATTGTAAACAATAGGGAACTTTGCGTATATGTTCAATTGACTACGTCACGCTACTTCCGGTAGGGGCAAGCCTTTTTTTTATCAGATACCAAAAGTTGCGATCTTTATCGTCGTTGTTCTATACTAAATCCTTTCAGCAAAAATATGGCAATATCGCAAAATGATCAAGAATGACACATAGAATAGATCTGCTATCCCCGTTTAAATAAAAACATTTCATTTCAGTAGGCCTTTAAAGACAAACTTGGATGGGTTTGGTGCAAGAGAGAGACTCTGAAACTGAGAACCAGAGCTCTGACCTCAACCCCACCAAACAGTACGAACTTCACAGATAGAGCTCATGAGCCAACATCAGAGACGTACTCATGATCTTCTGGATGATTGGACTAAAGTTTCCTCAGACACATCACTTTGTAGAAAGTCTGAGCCAACAATATTTTCCTCTATTTCACTCTAAGTGCAATGGCATGGTGTGTGATTATAATATGCAAACTTCTTCATAACAATAATAATATATTACATGCATTATATACAAGCCAAAGTCAAGGATTTAGACAAAAACCAAATGCTAAAATCTTTTTGTAACAATTCAATTGTTTTCAATTGTTGTCTTTTGTCAGCACTGCTTTTTTATATATGCATAAATAAACCACATTAATTCATAATCCACTTGCATTTAAACATTGTAAGTGCATTTGTTTTACTACACAGCTTTTAAAGTAGAGAGGTGTGCACTCTTGTTGTGCCTTTACTTGCACATTCCCAATGGACCTGGACCATGGAACCATCTACTATGATAACTTGCATTACCTTCCTCATGTCCAAATGATAAATCAACTAATTATTCCAAGCCTAAACACATGTCTGAGAGCAAAGTCTGATCAATAATGTGTAGATGATCGCACATCCTGAGGCTACATTGCAGGCGTCTCCAGTGTTAGTGTGAGTTCATCTTGGCAGCCTTAAAGCATCACAGCAGTGAGGCGCCATTAGACCTACTGCTTGGTAATCACTTTCAATCATTTATGGAAACAATCTCTCCTTTCCTTGGAGATCAGGGGTGTTGACCACCGAGGGCCACATGCAGAACATGTTTCAGATGTTTAGGCCACTTTCAAACTCCACCCCAATGTAAAACAATCTCTCCTGAATTTCACTGGCTTTTTTTTTTGTGATCGTTGCGACATAAAATGCCTGAATTCGAGACAACCTTTTCAGAAAGTTAAGCAAAACGTTATTATTTAAAGGCATATTTTTTCCAGTAACATTGAATCAACTTGTGATTTTATGACTTTACTTTTAGATTTATTCTCATCAACCAACCTCTTTTGCCTCTCTTGTTGACACTAGCATGTCCAATGTCATGTACCACAGACTTTTTAGTAGATTATTTACTAACATTATTATCATTGACAATGTAATACCAAATAATACAACATGCATGCAAAGATTTCATAAAACGTTTCCCATTTGGCAACTTTTGTGACGATCTGTCACTTCATTTCTGTTTGTTTCCTTGTTTTTGTATTTACTTCTCATCATTTTATTCCGTTTCCTGTTTGTCTCTGAGCACTGTTTGATCACTCACCTGCTGTTGATTGGCAGGCGGTCCACACCTGCTGCCAATCAGCGTCTCCTATTCATGCCTTGTATCCAGCACTGCTCAGTGCTCGAAGATCATGTGAGGAACTCGCATGGCTGCAGTTTTTGGGACCCCAAGTTGCAGGAACCAGCAGACGATGAACAGGTAAGATGATCTTTATTATCATCAGCAGAAAAGGAAGCAGTCTTGCACGTAAACGCTCCACAACATAAAGTGATCTCCGAGCACTGAGCAGTGCTGGATACAAGGCCTGAATAGGAGACGCTGATTGGCAGCAGGTGTGGACCGCCTGCCAATCAACGGCAGGTGAGTGATCAAACAGTGCTCAGAGACAAACAGGAAATGAAACAAAATAAGAGCACTAATGAGAAATAAATACAAAAACAAGGAAACAAACAGAAATGAAGTGACAGATCGTCATAACTTTATCCTGTAGCCACGCCCCCTCGGTTAATATACTTCCTGTGTTTACAATCTGTCACCTCAAAAATATACCCGCCACACCGTCCCCAAGAGGCAAGAGGAACAGAGAGCACCTGCGGCTCAGTGTTCAACAACTTTAGTTTAGATCATATTTGTATTGATATTTCATTAAAAAAACATGTGAAAATGATATTTTGACGCAGTTTAAATGTGTATTTCCGGGGACATTTCACGTGCCTGTAACATACAAGTGTGTTTGTGTTTGTGGATGAAGAGACCACATTGGGTTTAGGATGGAATGGGGGGGGTCCCTAGAATTTGGTGCTACCTGCCTGCAAACAATACTTAGAACATTGGTTAGATCAATAAATGCATGGTTGTCATTAGGGACAAGCGGTAGAAAATGGATGGATGGATGGACATCATATCATCCACTACACTAAAGTAGACAAGGAGAAAACCAGCAGCAGATGTCTCGGGGGTCTTTTAGGAGTCTGGTGACTGGGGCCTAGAATGTGGCCCCTGTTTATATACAGCAGGGGTGTCCAACTCGTTATCATTGAGGGCCACATTTGAGTTATGGCTGCCATCAGAGGGTCGCTTGTAACTGAACAATATATGAATTTGCCTATGTATTTGATTGTATATTCCATGTATTTAACATACACTATAAAAACAGTTGTAGATCATAAAGAAAATAACTAGCAACTCAGTTGCCATAATTTTACTGTAAAATATAGTTGTTTTTTTTACAACATATTACAACAAATGGAAAACAGTATCACTGTTTTTATTGGAAAAAACTAGCAGCTTATGTCTCCAGACATTTAATGTAAAATGTATGGTGGTATTTACAAAATATCACTGCAAATGGAAAAACTGTACCACGGTACAACTGAACTGACAGTTTTTTACTTTAGAAAAACGAGGCACCCCTTTTCCATTTACAATGATACCATAAAAAAACAACAACACATATTTTATGGTAAACCTGGCAACCCAGTCGACAGAATTTTACTGTAAAAAACAGTAGTAGGTTTTTCCGTTTACAATAATATGCTGTAAAAAAAAACGACAGTAAATTTGATGGTTAAAATTTGTACAATTTAATGAATAACTTGCTTTGGCATCTTAAGTCGATCACATATTGGATATTTTTATTTTGACCAAAAAATGTTTGCAAAGTATGATGATATAATATTTGTTACAATATTGGATACTCAGTTGAAAAAGGTATGTAATGTCATACAGTATGTATATTTGTATTATCTGTCAAAATGAAAACAATGGATGTATATATTGTTAAAACATATAAGGTATTTTATTGATGCATATTTCCAGGGGTTCACGGGCCATATAAAGTGATTTGGCGGTCCAGATCTGGCCCTCAGGCTGGACTTTGACACACCTACGTGTTATACAGTTGGTATTATTGTTGTTATACGGTAACTATAATTGTATCATTGTTGTTATACAGTATGTATCATTGTTGTTATACAGTATGTATCATTGTTGTTGTACAGTTGGTATTATTGTTGTTATACGGTATGTATTATTGTATCATTTGTTATACAGTATTTATCATTGTTGTTATACAGTATGTATCATTGTTGTTATACAGTTGGTATTATTGTTCTTATACAGTATGTATTATTGTATCATTTGTTTTACAGTATGTAATATTGTGATGGCCATGTGTCTTATGAGTATCAGCACATATTCAACCACACTTTTCATCAGAACATATTAGAATTACCTGACTATGGCGCCTAAAGTGGGTCGGAACCAGGCTGAGCACCGGCACCCGAAGTGCTTGCGAAACGAAGTCCAAGTTGACAAAGTGGTCGCGGTTCCTCGGGAAGGCGAGCATGGCGGAGACCCCCTGCACGACCACCGTGTGACACACACTCTCCAGGAAGGACAGCGGGTCTTCGTGCTCGGGGCTGCCCGGCGAGGTGAAGGAGAAGGCGGGCAGCTCGCCGAGCCCCGAGCCCACCGCCATGACGAGCTCCAGGGACAGGTTGAAGGGGAGAAGCCCGGCTCGGTTGAGAGTCTCCGCGGCCAGCAGGATGGAGTCTCTGGGCGCGAAGACGCGACGATCCTCCGCCGTGCTTCCTTCCCGCTGCCGGGGATTAAATCTCCCCCTGTTCGAACCCCGCTGGCCGGGAGCCGAACCTCTGATCCGCAGACTTCTTAACTCCGCAGCCGCACTTTGAGGAAGCTGCGCTCGCCCACCTGCGGTCCCCTCGTCGTCCCAGCCTCCGGTGTCATCCCACCCGCCGGACCCGCCGGAACCGCCGGACCCTCCGGACTCTCCGGTGTCGGGGAGCAGGCGAGGCTGCACGTGCAGAACCCCGACCCGGACCGTGTTGCCGATCCGCTTTAGAACCTGGCAGGGCTGCGGGTGCGAGTGAGACCCGGGCCACATGAAGACTATCACGCACATCAGTAACCGGAGTGAGGGCCCGGGGCCACGCACCTTCATCACCCCCATAGTCGCTCCTTTGGCCCCCGACGTGTGGCCCCCTGGTTCCGTGCCCAAATCCTGCTCCAAACTTGTGCGTTCGTCCACAGGCACCAGCAGGCAGGAAAAGAAGCCCTAAAGTGGCGCTTTTCATCTCCACAGATTTACATCATTCGTCTGATATTCCACGGGAGAAAAGATGTCCACGCAGGAATTCCAAGAAGAGTGAAGAAAAGCCGCCATCATCCTCCATGGAGCCTCAACAGGTACTTAAGTCTACATTTCTTCAAATATAAATATTGTTTTTATGGTGCATGTTAATATAAATATAGTTACTATGGTGCCTGTTGGATCCTGCGACTGAATCCTGACTCTGGTGATGCTCTTACAGCTCAGTGGGTTGGCTCTCATAGCAAGGAGATTTAACCCTCCACCTGCTCTACCCCTTACACATGACACATACACCACCTGCTCTACCCCTTACACATGACACATACACCACCTGCTCTACCCCTTACACATGACACACACACACACCTCTCTACCCCTTACACATGACACATACACCACCTGCTCTACCCCTTACACATGACACATACACCACCTGCTCTACCCCTTACACATGACACATACACCACCTGCTCTACCCCTTACACATGACACATACACCACCTGCTCTACCCCTTACACATGACACATACACCACCTGCTCTACCCCTTACACATGACACATACACCACCTGCTCTACCCCTTACACATGACACATACACCACCTGCTCTACCCCTTACACATGACACATACACCACCTGCTCTACCCCTTACACATGACACATACACCACCTGCTCTACCCCTTACACATGACACATACACCACCTGCTCTACCCCTTACACATGACACATACACCACCTGCTCTACCCCTTACACATGACACATACACCACCTGCTCTACCCCTTACACATGACACATACACCACCTGCTCTACCCCTTACACATGACACACACACACCTCTCTACCCCTTACACATGACACATACACCACCTGCTCTACCCCTTACACATGACACATACACCACCTGCTCTACCCCTTACACATGACACACACACCACTCTCTACCCCTTACATATGACACATACACACCTCTCTACCCGTTACACATGACACATACACCACCTGCTCTACCCCTTACACATGACACATACACCACCTGCTCTACCCCTTACACATGACACATACACCACCTGCTCTACCCCTTACACATGACACATACACCACCTGCTCTACCCCTTACACATGACACATACACCACCTGCTCTACCCCTTACACATGACACATACACCACCTGCTCTACCCCTTACACATGACACATACACCACTCTACCCCTTACACATGACACATACACCACCTGCTCTACCCCTTACACATGACACATACACCACCTGCTCTACCCCTTACACATGGCACATACACCACCTGCTCTACCCCTTACACATGACACATACACCACCTGCTCTACCCCTTACACATGACACATACACCACCTGCTCTACCCCTTACACATGACACATACACCACCTGCTCTACCCCTTACACATGACACATACACCACTCTCTACCCCTTACACATGAAACACACACACCTCTCTACCCCTTACACATGACACACACACACATCTCTACCCCTTACACATGACACACACACACCACTCTACCCCTTACACATGACACATACACACCTCTCTACCCCTTACACATGACACATACACCACCTGCTCTACCCCTTACACATGACACATACACCACCTGCTCTACCCCTTACACATGACACATACACCACCTGCTCTACCCCTTACACATGACACATACACCACCTCCTCTACCCCTTACACATGACACATACACCACTCTCTACCCCTTACACATGACACATACACCACCTGCTCTAGCCCTTACACATGACACATACACCACCTGCTCTACCCCTTACACATGACACATACACCACCTGCTCTACCCCTTACACATGACACATACACCACCTGCTCTACCCCTTACACATGACACATACACCACTCTCTACCCCTTACACATGAAACACACACACCTCTCTACCCCTTACACATGACACACACACACCTCTCTACCCCTTACACATGACACACACACACCACTCTACCCCTTACACATGACACACACACACCTCTCTACCCCTTACACATGACACACACACACCTCTCTACCCCTTACACATGACACACACACACCTCTCTACCCCTTACACATGACACATACACACCTCTCTACCCCTTACACATGACACACACACACCTCTCTACCCCTTACACATGACACATACACCACCTGCTCTACCCCTTACACATGACACACACACACCTCTATACCCCTTACACATGACACACACACACCTCTCTACCCCTTACACATGACACATACACCACCTGCTCTACCCCTTACACATGACACACACACACCTCTATACCCCTTACACATGACACACACACACCTCTCTACCCCTTACACATGACACATACACCACCTGCTCTACCCCTTACACATGACACACACACACCTCTCTACCCCTTACACATGACACATACACCACCTGCTCTACCCCCTACACATGACACACACACACCTCTATACCCCTTACACATGACACATACACCACTCTCTACCCCTTACACATGACACACACACACCTCTCTACCCCTTACACATGACACACACACACCTCTCTACCCCTTACACATGACACACACACACCTCTCTACCCCTTACACATGACACACACACACCTCTCTACCCCTTACACATGACACACACACACCTCTCTACCCCTTACACATGACACATACACCACTCTACCCCTTACACATGACACACATACACCTCTCTACCCCTTACACATGACACACACACACCTCTCTACCCCTTACACATGACACATACACACCTCTCTACCCCTTACACATGACACACACACACCTCTCTACCCCTTACACATGACACACACACACCTCTCTACCCCTTACACGTCCAATTACAATAGGTTCAGCACATCCACCACCTTTACCTGCATTATTTGCTTGTTTAGCAAAGATCGTCTCTTTATGATATACCAGGGGTCGGCAACCCAAAATGTTGAAAGAGCCATATTGGACCAAAAATACAAAAACAAATCTGTCTGGAGCCGCACAAATTTAAAAGCCATATTACATACAGATAGTGTGTCATGAGATATAAATTGAATTAAGATGACTTAAAGGAAACTAAATTACCTCAAATATAGCTACAAATGAGGCATAATGATGCAATATGTACATATAGCTAGCCTAAATAGCATGTTAGCATCGATTAGCTTGCAGTCATGCAGTGACCAAATATGTTTAAATAGCACTCCACACAAGTCAATAACATCAACAAAACTCACTTTTGTGCATTCATGCACAACGTTAAAAGTTTGGTGGTCAAAATGAGACAGAAAAAGAAGTGGCATAAAACACGTCCTAGGAAGTCGGAGAAAGTTATACATGTAAACAAACTAAGGTGAGTTCATGGACCGCCAAAATTAGTAGGACAAAACGGCGCTCGCCAAATACTCGAATCAGTGAAGCATGTTTAATATAAACAGTGTGCTTTATAACAATTAGGGAGGTTTGTGTCATGTTTGTCCTCCTACAGAAACCATATTAAACAAAAAAAATATTTTTTTCCCCTCATCTTTTTCCATTTTTCATACATTTTTGAAAAAGCTCCAGAGAGCCACTAGGGCGGCGCTAAAGAGCCGCATGCGGCTCTAGAGCCGCGGGTTGCCGACCACTCTGAAAAACTCTTTCCAAACTCCCAACTGGAGCAACTTTCAAAGGCAAAAAGCAGCACATATATGCTGCATTTTGGCTCTGCTTTCACTTGACTTCCCGCAATGAACACGCTTATTTGCCCCCGAGCACGAGAGTTGCAGGTGACAACCACAGGTGGTGACGTCAGAACAAACCCTGAAGTTGATCCTCCGTGAAGTGAAAATAGAGAAAAGGTTTCCACGCTACAGAGTGTCACTCTCACCCTAAATATTCCTCCACATTATTATTTCCCAAACTGTGCAGTGCATTTTCCAAACTGTTGCATTAAAGGTATGTTTTAAGACATGATGACTTCTGACAAGATCTAGCAGTTATTATCTTTAGATGTGGACTTTGTCCGTCTTACTTTCTTAGAGCCATAAATGTGGTCCTTTTTTTAACATCCATTTGCTACTACCGTACAGAAACAGATGAAGCAGTCATATGCAAAGATAAATACTACATTGTACTACATATATACTACATACTATTATGCAAAGAGGTTGATGATACAGTACTATGTACATTTGTGGTCTTAGCAATGACTAGGTCTGTCTCCAAATATTCAAAGATTCGATTGGTAGGAATGTAATTTGACTACCAACCTCCCGGTCAACTGGTCAGACATGAACCCTGGTCGTTCCTCTGTGGAAGTTAAGTACCTGCTGAGGTGGGAGGATGGATCAATTGCTCTCATCCTCAGTAAAAGACTCTTGTGTGCAGACAAATAGTTTGATAGAGTGAGAAATATTTTTTACCTGCTTCCAATTATGTCTGTCACTAGAAAGCTCCTTTCTTGTCTTCCTGCTGTGACGTCACACCTTTTACAACAGCTAGCTTCAACATCTCTCTCTCAGAAAACTATTTGTGTACACACAAGAATATTCCATGAATAGTGTGGGTGATAGTTTCTACATGGGGGACCGGGCTTGTCGGGACGCACCTCCAGCCAGCTGAATCCCACCATTGGTGTGCGCCGCCTCGGCCTGTAGATCTAGCTCTCTACTGTAAAGGTAACAATCCTTATAGAGGTTCACATACAGAAACTTTGTTATTACTTCTTTAGTCAAATTTTATGTCGTGCCACATAGGCAAGGATTTCACTCAACAATCTAATCTCTAGTGTGTTTATTTGTATACCAGAGTGACTTAGCCTATTTTTGAGGTGAGCAAATGGCAAATGAGATCTGTTCTGTTCACTTTAATGAAAGACTGTATTCTTTATATGTATCTACAAACGTTTGTAAAAGAGTCACCACATAGCGGCACGATAGTGACTCGTCAGAATGAATACACTACAATCCTCACAATCTGGTTGTCCACCATCAGTGTGTGAATGTTTGTGTGAATGTGATGTATAAGGGGAGGTTTCAGGTCTAGTAAAGCGCTATATAAATATTTACCATATATTTAGTCAAGTTTGATGTCTTTTTGATGCTGTGTGCAAGAGCAGACTCTAACTGTGGTTCAGTTTTTGAAAACATAAACAAATGAGATTTTTGTTTTGTTGACTTTAATGAAAGACTGTAATCTTTTTATAGGTAGCTTGGAAATATTCACGTAAAAAAGGCAAGAGCACCTCCATGTGACGTTACTGACATCTAACGACCAGTCAGCATTCACTACTACATATCATATGTTTCTATCTTTAAGGGGAAAAAAAGTTCAATCTCTTTATTAACTATTAGTGACAACATTCCACATGCGCTGCAGTCAACAATCTCCTTTCCAGCACGCAGACGACCAATGCTGATCTAAAACAGCCAATGAGTGCTGACGTCACGCTTCACTTGGCGAACAGGCACCACCTTTTAAAGGCACACACACTCATGCACTCTTCTCTCATGAAACATCTCTCAACTGCATACACCAGATAGATGAAAGTTTAAAAAAGGAATGCATTAATTACTTTAATTTATCATGTCTATTAAAGAATTATTATGTTAGTAATTTGAATACTTTTTTTGGAAAGTAACAAGTAACTGTAATTAAGTAATTTTCCTAACGCTGCCTACAACACATCTGTTGTACAGCCTGATTTACTAAGAGCCAAATAACATGTGCTAAATAGTGTGTGCAAATTATAAAATGGCGTGTCCTATTGATATGATCTACTAAGATTGCGTGTACAACTGATGGCAAGTGCAAAATTGGTGCAAACAGCGCTATTTTAAATGAGTATTTTGCATGTACTGTCACCATAGAGACACTCATTTCCCTCCACATCAATGTTTTCATGCCCTCCAATCTGTGCTGTGTATGTTGTTGAACATGCAGCACACATCTATACTCTGCACCACCCTTTCTGCAATAAAGGCAACAAAACGTATTTTTAGCAAGCTGAAGGTGCGCTCTGGGATTCTTAGACTTAGACTTAGACAAACGTTAATGATCCACAAGGGAAATTGTTCAACTGGTGTTTTTGTCACTACACCGGCAATAACTGTGATTGTGTATTGGAATGATTCAGAGGCAAGAAAATGTGTGTTCCAAGATATTTTTTCTATATCTCCTATTCATGAAAAACAAAGTGATTCTGCAACTTTGTCGATTGTGGACACTAACTTGGACGAGTCTTTATCTCCATTGTCTCATTGATTACGACCGCGAACACGCCATTGTTGTGTAACTGTGCCGGTTGCACGCACATTCCAAACGTGCAAAATTTAGAATCAAAACAGCGGCCACAAAACAGTTTTAGGTTAGATTAATGACTTTGTGAGTGCTAAATGATTATATTTGCATCTCCTCCTGCCAAAGTGGACGTTCTGATAATCAGCATATGCTCTGCATGGAGACTGACACAAGGTTAATTGTGTTTGCTATTTTGCTCATTTAAAAGACACAATCCTCTGCTCATGCACAAGCTCAGTCCATCGCCTTTTGCATGCACTATTAAGTTTGCACGTCTTTTAATAATAATTCATTGTATTTATATAGCGCTTTTAAAAGGCAGTCAAAGACGCTTGCACAATAATTAAAATAAAAGATGATCCTAATCATGAAAATGTTCAGTATAATAATACAACAACCAGTGAAAAATCAACACAAAATGGGCAAAATGAAAAGGAACTTTGTGTTATGAGATGGTTTGTCCGCAGTTTTGAAAGGATGGGTTTTTAATGGTCTTGTGGGATTATGACATGAACTCAAGTTCACACTTTAGTAGATCAGGCCGTCAGTGTCTATAATGTTTGTTCTCAACCCAGAACAAAACAAACACAAATATTTAACAATTGTCAATATTATCTCCTTGCTGCCTCACTCTTTGTTCTCCTTGTTAATCCTTCAAAACTTGTTTTTCTCTGTCGTCCATTTTAATCCCATCGCCACCCATTTTAATCTTAGTCGGCACCCCTGGAAATCCCCCCTTTTTTAAATCCTAAATCTGTTTCTGACCTTTTTTCTGGCTACATATTCATTCTAGTCCATCATTTGTCCCTCTTGTCTGCCCTTTCCTTGCATCCTGTACCCGGATTAGTCCAATCCACAATCAATTAATCGATTGGAACATCAAAATGAGCGGCTTGTCCAAGTGATGAAGCCCCTCCTCATCCATCTCTTTCTTACTTTCTAGTGAAACTGTTGACCTTTACAGCTGCCACCCTCATTCTTACATGGCTCATTTGCCTCTGCAGTGTCAGGCTGGTGACCAGATGAATCTTGATAAACTTCAAGGTCAGAGGAACATCACAGCAGGGGTCAACAGACACGAACCAGGCTGGGTTTCTCTAAACGAAGGCAGACCACAGACTTGTTGGATGGTTCACTCATTCATTCATTCATTGACCACTTCTCTCATTCAGAGTGAACTTGAGCCTATCCCAGCTGTCTTTGGGTGAGAGGTGAGGTCCACCCTGCTCACTCTCTGAACTTTTATAAACATTCACACCTATGGACAGTTTAGAGCAATGTTTCTTAACCGTCTACCAGCGCTCCTGAGAGGGCCAGCAAAAATATTTGTTTCTCCGTTGTGGTCCATACGGGTACGCAGTGGTATTACATTTTTCCACCACGTGTGGCAGTAATGATAATATCAAGCAAACATAAGAAGTCTGGAGCTAAAGCCACTAAGACATTTTTTAAGTGCAAAAATTATGACTCAAGTAGTGAAACTGTATTTTCATTTGCATTTAAATTATAATTGTAGTAGTTCATTAACTTTAATATTATCAATTTGTTTAGAATGTATTGATTTTAGTGCGGCGTAATTGTATGTAAATGTATTTTTCATCAGTTTTTTACATCTCTTTTGCAGTATATTTGATTCATATTTATTTTTGTAATCAGTCTGGTTTAAGCCTTGATAATAATCTTTGTGATTAACACATGGCTTCATATCATTTGACAAGGTTTAAACTGCAAGTACGTTAGATATAATTATTGAGCATGATTAAAATGAAGAGTAAGATTACTAATTGAGTTTTAATATTGTGTACTGTGTAGTGGAGAAGTTGGACCCAGAGGTCAAACAGATTAACTTTGCATTTGGACTGTGGGAGGAAGCCAGAGTGGACAAAGTAAAGACCCGAGCCGAGGTTCTAACCTGACCACATGTCCACCGTCCTGCCTTTAGGTCAAGTTCCACAACAATTGAAGTGTGTTTCACGCCTGATGGATGAAGTGTGGTGTTCCACGTGTCTTTGCAGATGAAATATCATTTAAAAGTCTCCACGCATGGAAGCCTTGAAACGGTGGAGCTGAGAGAAAACACTGACTTTTAATTACTTAATCCCCTCACTGCTTTGCTTTGTTTGGCTAACTTTAAAACCACTCTTTGCCCTCAAAGCCTGCTTGCCTTGCAGGGGTCAGCGCCCCAGGTTGTGTCTGGGGGTCCCTGGGTCCCGCTGCCCATCCCTCCTGGATGCCCTGCTCGGTGGGCATGGTCCCCCCAACCCCCCTGTCACAGTTTGTGGTGGCGCCTTGGTGTGCCATGTGGTTGTTGTTGTCTGTCATCTCAGGAGAAATATCCCAACTTTGTCAAGCCAATCTGCACAGCACATTTGAGCTTCTACATGAATATTATTATTTGCCTGAGTGACTGTACAGGACATATTAAAAAAAAAATCATCAAGTTTAATTTTATATGTGAGTGTGTGCTGTGAGTTAATGAGCATGCAGACAGTGGAACATTTCCAATAACAAGCAATGATGTGTGCTTTGTTTGCTGCCCTTTAAAAGTCAGTGTAGTTCTGCTATAACTTCAAATTACTATCTAACTTTTAACATGTGCTGGCTTATTCAAAATACCACTTTGTATTACACCTTGTAAGGTCAATGCTCCCCCGCAAGCATGCGCAATATATAATCAATAAAGTTGTCTCAGTGAGTCACTTATTGCACCAGCTCATCTGGCAAATGACAGGGCAGGGAAAAGATGCTAATATCGAGAAAGAGCTGCCGACATATCATGCTGATGTTAACTTTATACTAAATCACACACTTTGTACTCTGATTAATTTCAAAAATGGTCTTTGGCATCATGCAGATATTTGTTTGGACCTCTGAAGGCGGGCTTTTCTGAGACATTAACTCTGAGTTTGCTTTTATTTCCAACATGAATACAACATGATACATGCATGCATACAACATGATACATGCATGCATACAACATGATACATGCATGAATACAACATGATACATGCATGCATACAACATGATACATGCATGCATACAACATGATACATGCATGCATACAACATGATACATGCGTGCATACAACATGATACATGCATGCATACAACATGATACATGCATGCATACAACATGATACATGCATGCATACAACATGATACATGCATGCATACAACATGATACATGCATGCATACAACATGATACATGCATGCATACATGATACATGCATGCATACAACATGATACATGCATGAATACAACATGATACATGCATGCATACAACATGATACATGCATGCATACATGATACATGCATGCATACAACATGATACATGCATGAATACAACATGATACATGCATGCATACAACATGATACGTGCATGCATACAACATGATACATGCATGCATACAACATGATACATGTATGCATACAACATGATACATGCATGAATACAACATGATACATGCATGCATACAACATGATACATGTATGCATACAACATGATACATGCATGCATACAACATGATACATGTATGCATACAACATGATACATGCATGCATACAACATGATACATGCATGCATACAACATGATACATGCATGCATACAACATGATACATGCATGCATACAACATGATACATCACAATTTCCAGTTTCTCTTTTCAACATGTTGGAAAAGGAGTAGTAAGAAGCAGAGCTTATTTAATCCCACCCCTTTTCCTTTACATAGCAGTTGCTAACACTTTTGTTCACTTGCTGTTCACAATTTATTCACAATATACTCCATAAGTAATAACATTAAAAAAAACAATAATTAGTGAAGTGAGAATGTTTATCGTGGTTCTTCTTCTTTGTACTTTGTAAACACTTTGAGTTTGAACAGTTTCTTAAATTGGATCATATTAGTACACTGTTTGATTTATTTGCTTAATCAATTCTATAATTTAATTCCACATACTGATATTTATTCAAGTGCATACAAATGTTTTAAATGGCATTTCTCTCTGAAGTTGTATTCCTTCTCTTTTGTTGAGAAGAATTGTTGTACATTCTTGGCTAGCAGGTTATAGTTTGCTTTGTACATCATTTTAGCTGTTTGCAAATTCAATATATTGTGGAATTTCAATATATTTAAAGTTAAAGTACCAATGATTGTCACACACACACTAGGTGTGGCAAAATGATTCTCTGCATTTGACCCATCACCCTTGATCACCCCTGGGAGGTGAGGGGAGCAGTGAGCAGCAGTGGTGGTTGAGCCCGGGAATAATTTTTGGTGATTAACCCCCAATTCCAACCCTTGATGCTGAGTGCCAAGCAGGGAGGTAATGGGTTAAGTGTTTATAGTCTTTGGTATGACTCGGCCGGGGTTTGAACTCACAACCTACCGATCACAGGGCGGACACTCTAACCACTAGGCCACTGAGTAGATTTGATTAGGTTTTGATTCAATAAGTAAAGGGTTTGAATGTTCTCCATATCCAACATTATGTATTATTATAACTGATCTTTTTTTTATAACACGAATAGTAACTGAAGTGTACTTTTGTAGTTATTTCCCCATAATTCTACACAATAACTCAGATATGTAACACTAGTGAGCAGTAGAGACTATGGAGGGATTTTTGGTCAAACATATTTAGCTGCATTCATGCTAAAAATATTTCCTGAAAAATATATTTAATATGAGATTTCCAGTTCAATTGATCATCAATCATTACACCTAGTAACTGGATTTCATTTACTCTTTCAATGTCTACTCTGTCTATTTGTATGTGTGTTTGACTTCCTCTTCGACTGTTACCAGATGGATGGATGGATGGATGGATGGATGGATCTTCATTGTCATTGCACAAGTACAACGAAATGTAGTTTTCAGCACAAACCCGGTCAAGTTTAGACAACCAAACAGTGTGCAAAGTCACAGGACAGAAGGCTGATGGGTCGCCACAAGGCGTCGTGTAAAAGGTGGGGAAAAGGTAGACACTGAAGGAGGATGAGCAAAAAAAAATCAGCGTGTCTCTGTTCCGTGGTCTTGGTGTTGTTGCAGCCGCCAGTCAGTCCAAAGTCAACAACAACAGGTGTGTGTCCATGAGAGACAGGAAAGGAGTTGGTTGGGTCTTCGCTGCACTGTCCTTCAGGAGAGTCTCCAAGCCAGGGAAACAATCCAAGTCAGAATGTTGGTGAACGAAAATTACATTTGCTTTTTACTCTTAATTGCCTACTTCTGGTAACTTGCTATTGCTTTCAGCTTCAAATTCATCCTGCAGGGCAGACAGTTCGATGTTATCCAAATCACAAAGTGTTTACAGTTCTGCCCGCATCCTCCAATCATTTGTGGCAGCTTTGGGCTACTTTGAAGGCTGCCAGCATCTTCCTATTTGTCAATAAACCAGAGCAACGCTTACTCCAATCAGCAGATGTCCTGTTGTCATAATTCCAAATAGGTGGATATCTTCACGTCCTCGACTGAAGGGTCGTCAGACACACGGCACTCCTTCTTCTCCCAAGAGTCCGTGGTGTGTCCATCAAAAACCGCTCTGTCAAGACAAGCAGGTTCCAGCAAACCCGAGGTCTTGTCAATTTTGTTGAGAGGAAAGTTAATCAATTCCATTGTTTAGATGTGCTGAGCAGTGCAAAATGAGGCAACAAGAAAGTTAAGACAAGACAAAGAAGCAAGCAGGAGAGGGAAGGGGAGTGTCCGCCCTCGATGAGTGCCAGTGAGAAAGCAAGCATGAATATCATTATTTTACTTTTACTGACATTCAAAGATAGTCTGTTTTTGTCAAACCATCTTTTTAATTTGTTCATTTCTTCTGTTATTATTTGTATTAGCTTCTGTGTGTTCTCTCCTGAACAAAACACAGTTGTATCCTCTGCGAATAATACTATTTTTAAGTATTTTGTAACTTTACAAATGTAATTTATTTAAAGATTGAACAATTTTGGTCACAGTATTGATTCCTGTGGTACGCCACAGACTATATTTAGTGTTGTAGACACCTAGCTTCATATAGTGCTTCCTGTTGGTCAAGTAGCTTCTAATCCTCTGATGCCACCATTCTAATTTTTTGATTAAAGTATTGTGATTAATTGTGTCAAATGCTTGAGTTCTATCCATCAACACTGCTGCTGCACATTGTTTGCCAGCTATTGCATTGGTAATGTCCTCTGTTATTTGGATTAAAGTGATCGATGTTGAAATATTAGCTCTGTATCCATATTAGTTCTCAGCGAGCATTCTCTATTTGTTTATGAAATTGTCCAATCTGTTATTGAACAACTTTTCAATTACTTTAGACAAAACAGGTCTATAGTTTGTAAATTGGTCTTTGTCTCCAGTATTATACAGCGGTTCAACTTGAGCTATTTTCATTTTGTTTGGGAATGAAAGGTTACTGATATAAATTAACAGTCCTGAGATCTCTTCAATAACATTTTTTATTGTTTCCATATCAATTCCATTACAATCCATTGAAGTCTTAGATTTGCATTTTTTCAGGATTTTAACCATTTCCTCCTGTGTCACTTTATTGATGAACATTGAGTTGGGATTTCTATCTATGTTGTCATTGAAGTCCTCAGTTGAAACTGGCTCTGGAATCCTTTCCTCCAATTTTGGTCCAATATTTACAAAGTAATCATTGAAACTTTCAACTACTTCCTTCATGATGTCATTATTTACGTTTCCTTCTGAGAAGGGTTGGAGGTAGTCACACTTATTGGGATTGTAAATTCAAAAAAAATATGGGTGCAAACAGTTTTGTGGCTGCACTTATTATACCAAGTAATCCACTCGGACGTTTACATTAACTAACTTTAATAAAAGAAATACAAGTATAAATTGTTAGATAATGTCAGATAATATGGAAGAGTTAATCAAGTACTTAGTGGTGCATATTATTAGTTTTGGATCTCAAGTTGTTAGGGTTAGGGGTAATATATATATATATATATATTTTACAAATATATATATATATATATATATATATATATATATATATATATATATATATATGTCTTAATTAGATTATCCAAAAAAATAGTGCTCGATACCGTAGTAGAGCGTAATATGTATGTGTGGGGAAAAAAAAAAAATCACAAGACTATTTCATCTCTACAGGCCTGTTTCATGAGGGGTTTCCTCAATCCTCAGGAGATTAAAATTAAATCTCCTAAGGATTGAGGGAACCCCTCATGAAACAGGCCTGTAGAGATGAAATAGTCTTGTGATTTTTTTCCCCACACATATATATATATATATATATATATATACATATATATATATAAAAATGTATTTATATATATATATAAAAATGTATTTATATATATATATATATATATATATATATATATATATATATATATATATATATATATATATATATATATATATATATATATATATATATATATATATATATATATACCTGATCATTGACATATCAACCAAGTCACAAAGCAAAGCTTGGCCTTCACTTGATTGATCTCCTGGCCTAAGAAAGTGAACACATGACCTTAACACACATAATAGAGTGACCTAATATGAGTCCATAATGATGATTACAATAATACATAACTGATTAGGCAGCAGGTTCAAATCTAATATTGTAAATTAAAGTGGTCCAAGGTCTCTTTTTTTAAAACATGTCCTATCATTCTTTGTCTTATGATGTAATTAGCTTACAACCACACACACAAACTTCACACTATGATTGTGATTCTAGCTCCAGTCCTACTGTAGTCATTTGGACTATAAAGTCCTACTGTAGTCATTTGGACTGCAAATCTGCAATGTCAGCTGCTCCAAAGATTATATTCCAATGAGCCACCGGAGTCAGCACATACTTCATTTCTTCTGATATTTCTATGTTGTGTTTTGTGCAGGGAGAGGATTACTGGCTCGGCAGCGACACTCCACTGTCCAGATAGCTGACCTAAAATCATCACATAGTGGTTTTGTTTTTTTATTGAAATGTGGAACTGTTGCCTCCCTCCAGTTGATTTGTTTTGGTGTTTGTTGAAGTACCCACAAATCCATTCATCCAGGACAAGGCTGGGTAATTAATTTTTACCGTGGGCCGCATGAGCAACCCGAGCACTGCTGGAGGGCCACACCGACAATATTTCAATTAAATTTTGCTCAAATTATTTTTGATATACCGTAAGATAAATAATAATAATAATAATATTTTCATTTAACCTAACTTATCTTTATTCAAAAGCAGATGGCTTTTGATGGTTTTATTTTGAACACTTTCTTACACAACACTTCCTGATGTGTAATACCATGCAAAAATTTAAATTTCTGTCACTTTATCCTGCATCCTCTTTGTTGTGAACGTAGCACGCCTGCAAGGTGATTGGCGAAGAAGGAGGAAGCGTTGCTGTTGCGGAAATGAGGAGTGAGGATAGACGTGCGTGTGGAAGGACCGAGATAAGTTGAGCTGTGTTAGTATAGGTTGCTCAATAAAAGTTTAAAAAGAGCATCAGACTTGGTGTGCACTTCTTCTGGACGCTACAATTGGAGTCAGAAGTGGGATGAAATGCCTCCCAGTTCGCCTTGCCATCAAACCTGGGAGTCTTCATTGAGGGCGGAATTCTTCCATACCAAGCAGCGTGCGCCGCACCTGTAGACGCTGCCTCTCTCCTTCCTCCCTCTCTCTCTGTCTCTGCGGCGAGCTCCTCACGTCCTGGATTCACACAGACATCTGCAGTGCTGCTGGCACCATAAGTCCCCACTCAATGTCATTTCCCTCCCGTTCCATCTTGACAAAGTCGCCAGGAAACATGGTGGCACGTACCTCCCGATGACCTAACAGGCTGAGCACACAATTAAGCAGCGCAGTATGCACAAAGTTTTACTTCTGACACCAATTGTAGCGTCCAGAAGAAGTGCACACCAAGTCTGACGCTCTTTTTAAACTTTTATTGAGCAACCTATACTAACACAGCTCAACTTATCTCCTTCCTTCCACACGCACGTCTATCCTCACTCCTCATTTACGCAACTCAAGAAGACAACATCAACTTCAGCAGGTGGTTACACTATATTCTTTAAACACAGCAACATATGTACCATAAATTAAGCACACAGCTTTACCTTTACTTGGCAGTCCATGTCTTGTTGAAAACACGCCATTCGTCATCACCTTTTCTCTTTTTAGCGTCTCGGGGATAACCGTGCATCACTTGTCGCTGTGCGCCTTTACTCACAGGACATACGCCCATAAAAACACTTTTCCAAATAAAAGCAGCACAGTTGTATTGCACGCACGACATAGATGATTTTTAAAATGTATTTTGTCATTTGTGATTGCAGCTGCGCGCACGAGCATATGTCCACACGGAAGTAATACAAATAACGCTTTTCAAAACAAAAGCAGCACCGTTGTATTGCACACTCGAGATAGATACTTTTTAAAATGTATTTTGTAATTTATGATTGGCCTCACGCGGGCCGGACAGGGACGTACAAAGGGCCGGACGCGGCCCGCGGGCCGCAGAATGCCCAGGTCTGATCCAGGACCAGCTGTAGGCTTTTAGTGACCCTAAACAATATTTGCTTTGTGGCCCCATTTCAGTCTCTAATGTTATTTATTATTATTAGACTCCTGAAGGGCCTCTATCCTGAACCTAAAATCAGCACTCAGAATGTTTACATGCACTGAAAAACTAAATAAAACCTTAATTTGGTTAAAACCAGATTTTAAAACACATGTAAAATCTTTATTTAGGTTTTTGAAGATGGAATCAACATGCTGTATCTTGATATGTATAGACTTCATTGAGGGATCATCTGATCTGGTATTCTGCGCACGTTCCAGTCTTCCCAATGTGATAACCCAGAAGCACTTCTTGATCTAAAAGTCTACACCACTCATTTTCCTTCCACTGTATGAGAGGGTCTTACTGTTTGGATATTGCTGTCTCAGTGAAGAACATCTGGATCTCCCTTCTCGCCATTTGGATCTTTTGGTCCTCCTTGGTTTCCTCCTCTTCATCACACAGACTTCTGTGTCAGACTTACTTAGGTTATCCAGTGCTGAGTTTCCCCAGTTACTATCTTGGTCTGGAGCTCAGTCCAATGTTCACAAAGTCCTTATTGAAGCTTTCAACTACTTTGTTCATATTGTCATTTTTTACATTCCCGTCTGAGAAGTATTTAGGGTAATCCTTCTTAGCGCCATTTTTAATAATGCTATTTAAGATGCCCCATGTTGCTCTCATATTGTTTTTGTTCCGGTGTAATTATTGACTGTAATAGTCTTTCCTACATGTTCGTAGTATGCTCGTTAGCTTTTTATTTGTCTTTGTTTTTTGTGTTATAAATGTTCTATATAGTGTATTTTTCTTGTTGCAAGCATTTTTCTGTACTTTTTCCATAAAAGGTTTGGACACCCCTGCTCTAAACCATCATTAACTAAAAAAGTAAAGATTGGATTACATATCTATTAAAGCAACACATTAATTAAAGCATGGTAACAAAATCCAATATCAGTGTTACCTGCTGTGTGAAAGCAACAACTTTTCATTACTGGCCTGTGAGCATATGCATTTTTTTTTAAATGTAGTGATATCATTCACATTTTCACTAGTCAGCACAATTATTCATACTGTCCTTAAAAAGAAAACCAAAAGGTAAACACAGCGAGCCAAACATTTTGGAAGTGAAAATGCCAAATCAGGAAATGTTGCACTTTTGTACCTCGGCCTGGAGGATAAATAATTGTCTGTCTGCCAGTTAGTTAGTAACACAACACAAAAAGTTAGGAGCAGATGTCTTTAACATTTTCAGAAAATATCAGAAATGGGAACAAGTGATATTTGGGTTTAATCTTTGGGATAATTTTTTACTATGTGACCTTACGTCAGAGCTTCTCAAATGTTTTCTGTTACGCCTCCCCTAGGAAGACGAAAATATTTAGCGCACCCCACTAAAATATAATTTCATAGGAATTAAAAAATCCCCAAAATTCCTCCATAAAAGACTGGATTACTTTGGCAGACCTTGATGGTGGACAAGTTTGAGATGATAAATGGTGAAGCTGGGGATTAGGCCAACAATTTAAGAGCCCCCTCCTAGTATTAAATAGTACAGTGACAAATTGGGGAGATTCAGTAAATACGTTTGAAGAAGGTGTCATCGTCATAGTTGGGACCATAAACATGTACGAGGGCTACTAGAGTGTTGGAAATCTGACCAGTAATGACAATAAACCTCCCATTGGGATCACAAATACTGTTGGAGTGTACAAAAGGAACAGGTTTATGTAGCAGAATAGGAGCAACACTCGATTTACCAGAAAATGAAGAATGAAAAATGTGTTCTCCCCATCTTCACCTCAATGTCAAGAAATCTGCAGGTTTAAGATGAGTCTCCTGCAGAAAGATGATGAAGATGGTGTGGTTACTTACTTTGTTTTATCAGGTTGTTAAGCCCTTTGCAGTTAAAACTAGTCAACTTAATACCACACCCACCAGATGTTGCTGTTGGATTAGGCTGGATCATAGCAAAATGCAAGCATGAAATATACAATACACAAAGATGCAAATCTGTGGCAGAACTAAAAAAAACAACTAAAAACTTGACTGACTCAAGGAAGAGAAAAACCTGCAAGTAACCTGCATCCCTCAAGCCTAAAACTCTTGCAGAAACATCCCTCGAAACATCTCTTAAGCATTTACAAAAACCAACCTTCACGCCTATTCTGCTCGAAGGAACTGTGAAGAAACAAACTGCACAGTAGGCGCCGAAAATATGATATCTTGTTAACAAATAAACTGCACTAATGGTCAATTAAAATGGAAACTAAAAATTAAAATATAATAATCCTTAATAAATAAGAAAATAAGAGGCCGTATAGTTACAGCTTACTAACAACCCTACATTAAAGTGCAGAAAAAGATATGAAACAGACAGATGTAAAAGATACTGTATGGATGACCTGTCAATAACAGGGTGCATCATTGGGAACCCCTTAATCAATCACTTTATGTACGCTGATTATATCTCCCAGGAGTGCAGGCTTATTAACATATGGATGGATGGGTATGGATCAAGTATAATACCACAAAGAGTATGGTCATGATATGTAGGACCAAGGAGGACCAACATCTTCATTTACCAGGTTTCTACTTGTCTGGTCAAACCCTGTCTGTGTCAAATACTTAGGCCACATCATCAATGACAAGATGGAGGATGATGCTTGGACAGAGAAGAATGCTGGATGTCCAAGGCAATATGAAAATGTCACTACTGTTCTGATGAAGCCAAGGTGTACTTGTTTAGAGCTGACTGCACCCCTTTGTCCACAGCACCCCTATGTCCACAGCACCCCTATGTCCACAGCCCTCCTATGTCCACAGCACCCCTATGTCCACAGCACCCCTATGTCCATAGCACTCTTATGTCCACAGCACCCCTATGTCCACAGCCCTCCTATGTCCACAGCACTCCTATGTCCACAGCACCCCTATGTCCACAGCACTTCTATGTCCACAGCACCCCTATGTCCACAGCACTCCTATGTCCACAGCACTCCTATGTCCACAGCACTCCTATGTCCACAGCACTTCTATGTCCACAGCATTTCTATGTCCACAGCACTTCTATGTCCACAGCATTTCTATGTCCACAGCACTTCTATGTCCACAGGAGCTTCATTGCACAAACTCCAGGTTGCATTTGATGACTGTCTCAGGGGTAGTCTGAAAATATCAGTGCACATTTCCTCCATCATCTCCCCTATGCTGTGCAGCTGGGATAAATCGTCAACAGACCTTTCCGTGGAGTCAGGCTCCGGAGAGTCCCGAGTCTTGCGGCCTGTTTTACCCTGGGCCAGACATGGCAATAACAATAAATAGTGCAAAACAAATGACTACAATGTACTATGATATTAAAGGCCTACTGAAATGATTTTTTTTTATTTAAACGGGAATAGCAGATCCATTCTATGTGTCATACTTGATCATTTCGCGATATTGCCATATTTTTGCTGAAAGGATTTAGTAGAGAAAATCGACGATAAAGTTCGCAACTTTTGCTCGCTGATAAAAAAAAGCCTTGCCTGTAGCGGAAGTAGCGTGACGTCACAGGAGCTAGTATTCCTCACAATTCCCCGTTGTTTACAATGGAGCGAGAGAGATTCGGACCGAGAAAGTGATGATTACCCCATTAATTTGAGCGAGGATGAAAGATTCGTAGATGAGGAACGTTACAGTGAAGGACTTGAGAGGCAGTGCAGGACGTATCTTTTTTCGCTGTGACCGTAACTTAGGTACAAGCTGGCTCATTGGATTCCACACTCTCTCCTTTTTCTATTGTGGATCACGGATTTGTATTTTAAACCACCTGGGATACTATATCCTCTTGAAAATGAGAGTCGAGAACGCCAAATGGACATTCAGTGCCTTTTATCTCCACAACAATACATCGGCGAAATGCTTTAGCTACGAGCTAACGTGATAGCATCGTGCTTTAACTGCATATATAAACAAAAAAATAAACCCCTGACTGGAAGTATAGATAGAAAATCAACAATACTATTAAACCATGGACATGTAAATACACGGTTAATGCTTTCCAGGCTGGCGAAGGTTAACAATGCTGTGCTAACGACGCCTTTGAAGCTAACTTAGCAACTTAGCAATGGGACCTCACAGAGCTATGCTAAAAACATTAGCTCTCCACCTACGCCAGCCAGCCCTCATCTACTCATCAACACCCGTGCTCACCTGCGTTCCAGCGATCGGCAGAAGGACGAAGGACTTCACCCGATGCGTTTGGCGGCCCGGAGACGTAGGAAGTCAAGGTGAGGTCGGCGGCTAGCGCGGCTAGCGCGGCTAGCGCGGCTAGCGCGGCTAGCGCGGCTAGCGCGGCTAGCGCGGCTAGCGCTCCAACAAAGTCCTCCTGGTTGTGTTGCTGTAGTCCGCTGCTAATACACCGATCCCACCTACAACTGTCTTCTTTGCAGCCTTCATTGTTCATTAAACAAATTGCAAAAGATGTCCAGAATACTGTGGAATTATGAAATGAAAACAGAGCTTTTTGTATAGGATTCTACGGGGTACCATAACTTCCGTTACTCTGACTTCGTCACGCGCATACGTCATCATACCGCGACGTTTCAGCCGGATATTTCCCGGGAAGTTTTAAATGTCACTTTATAAGTTAACCCGGCCGTATTGGCATGTGTTGCAATGTTAAGATGTCATCATTGATATATAAACTATCAGACTGCGTGGTCGCTAGTAGTGGCTTTCAGTAGGCCTTTAACGGCTGAAGTTAACAAAAGATGCTATGAAAATATGAAAAAGTCCCACAGCATCACTGCTAAGGAGAACCCTCTTTACGCTTACGAGGTAGATCCTGGCAAAGGTCTGCGTACTCCGACTCTTTTCTAGTTTTTAAACCCAATTTTAGTCCCACTTTTTGCAAACTGTTCCGCCAAAAGCGTTAAAGTACTCGGCCTATCGCTTATGCGGTAATGAATAGTATTATTATTCACATCACTTCTTCCATCTTTGGAACTGTAGTCTGCTCTCACTTTTAAATTGAATGCCTCTTGGTGAGCACTCCATTTGACATCAAGTGGCTTTTAGTGGAGATTTCTAAACCCACACCAGCCTTGAAACTTGCCAGCTTTTCTTCTGTGCACTTACTCCTCATTTCTTAAATTGTTTGGAAAAGTGTTGTGCTGAAAATGTCACTTGCCATTAAGATTATTGAGAGGATGAATAAAACGAGCCTTGAGCTTCACCATGGAGGACTTTATACGAGTATATCTTCAGCACTTATTTCTTTTATTGTGGACATTATAATATTACTTTAACTGGCTTTGCAAATTGTGTTATTGTGTTCTGTGAGTAAATGAATATATAGTCTATTTGTTAAAAATGCTAATCTACTTTCTTAACATAACAGAACCTGCACCTTTACAATTCTATTTATTTTCTTCATTTCATTCATTAAAATTAATCAATCAAACTATCAACATAATCAACGAGCATAAATCATTATAAATCTGCCCCCTATTCACATAACTACATTATTTGTTGTTCAGCTTAGAAGGCCATGTTTCCACTACACAACATTCAATAGAGTAAAACATACTTCAACTAAAAATCATATCTTTTCATCATCGTGATTTTATTATTTTTAGTACGGAAATAGTTTTGCATTGTTTTGTTCCACCGTCAAGTTAGTTCCAGAACACTTTTGAGTGAAATGCTTCTTTTCATTGGCATTGTTCTAAAACTAAATGTTTTTCAATCTACTTTTCAATGACATGAAAAGTTCTTAGAGGAGTAAAGGATGGAACAATTAAAAATACTAAACAATAAATACTGAGCTCAAATATACTTCCAAAAAGAAGTGAAAATTGAGACACTGAATAAATCTTCTGCATGAAAGCGACTATAGTCTGCTCTAGCGACAACAGTCTGCTTTAGCGACTATAGTCTGCTTTAGCGACTATAGTCTGCTTTAGCGACTATGGTCTGCTTTAGCGACTATAGTCTGCTTTAGCAACTATAGTCTGCTTTAGGGCAACTTTATTTGTATAGCGCTTTTCATACACAAGGCAGACTCAAAGTGCTTCACAGACAACAAAGTGAAATGAAAGAAAATAAAAGCAAAATTAAAATGCAGACAATAAAAATAAAAACAGTGCAGACGTTAAAAGTTAAAAGATTAAAAGATTTAGCTGAAAGCTAAGGTGAACATAAAAGTCTTCAGTCTAGTTTTAAAAGTAGTGAGAGTTGGGGAGAGTCTGACATCTTCAGGAAGTTTATTCCAGCTATGTGTTGCATAGTGACTGAATGATGATCTCCCTTGATTTGAGTTTACTCTTGGAACCGCTAACAGATTGCTCTCAGAAGATCTTAGTGGTCTAGAGGGCGTATATAGTGGGAGCATATCAGTGATATACTTGGGCCCTAGACCATGTAGTGATTTATATGTGAGCAGGAGGATTTTGAAATCTATTCTCTGATGTACAGGGAGCCAATGTAAGGATTTAAGAATTGCTGTAATGTGCTCACATTTTTTGGTCTTTGTTAGAACTCTAGCAGCAGCGTTCTGAACAAGCTGTAGCTGCCTGACAGTTTTTTTGGGAAGACCTGCAAGGAGACCATTACAATAGTCTAGCCTACTGGTAATAAAGGCATGTACAAGTTTTTCTAAGTCTTGAGCTGACATGAGCCCTCTAAGTCTTTTTACATTTTTGAGGTGATAGTAGGCCGATTTTGTTACTGATTTGATGTGACTATAGTCTGCTTTAGCGACTATAGTCTGCTTTAGCGACTATGGTCTGCTTTAGCGACTATAGTCTGCTTTAGCGACTATAGTCTGCTTTAGCGACTATAGTCTGCTTTAGTAGTCTGCTTTAGCAACTATAGTCTGCTTTAGCGACTATAGTCTGCTTTAGCGACAATAGTCTGCTTTAGTAGTCTGCTTTAGCAACTATAGTCTGCTTTAGTGACTATAGTCTGCTTTAGCAACTATAGTCTGCTTTAGCGACAATAGTCTGCTTTAGCGACTATAGTCTGCTTTAGCGACAATAGTCTGCTTTAGTAGTCTGCTTTAGCGACAATAGTCTGCTTTAGCGACTATAGTCTGCTTTAGCGACAATAGTCTGCTTTAGTAGTCTGCTTTAGCGACAATAGTCTGCTTTAGCGACTATAGTCTGCTTTAGCGACAATAGTCTGCTTTAGCAACTATAGTCTGCTTTAGCGACAATAGTCTGCTTTAGTGACTATAGTCTGCTTTAGCGACAATAGTCTGATTTAGTAGTCTGCTTTAGCGACTATAGTCTGCTTTAGTAGTCTGCTTTAGCAACTATAGTCTGCTTTAGCGACAATAATCTGCTTTAGTAGTCTGCTTTAGCGACTATAGTCTGCTTTAGTAGTCTGCTTTAGCAACTATAGTCTGCTTTAGCGACAATAGTCTGCTTTAGTAGTCTGCTTTAGCAACTACAGTCTGCTTTAGCGACAATAGTCTGCTTTAGTAGTCTGCTTTAGCGACTATAGTCAGCTTTAGTAGTCTGCTTTAGCAACTATAGTCTGCTTTAGCGACAATAGTCTGCTTTAGCGACTATAGTCTGCTTTAGCGACAATAGTCTGCTTTAGCGACAATAGTCTGCTTTAGCGACTATAGTCTGCTTTAGCGACAATAGTCTGCTTTAGTAGTCTGCTTTAGCGACTATAGTCTGCTTTAGTAGTCTGCTTTAGCAACTATAGTCTGCTTTAGCGACAATAGTCTGCTTTAGTAGTCTGCTTTAGCAACTATAGTCTGCTTTAGCGACAATAGTCTGCTTTAGTAGTCTGCTTTAGCGACTATAGTCTGCTTTAGTAGTCTGCTTTAGCAACTATAGTCTGCTTTAGCGACAATAGTCTGCTTTAGCGACTATAGTCTGCTTTAGCGACAATAGTCTGCTTTAGAAACTATAGTCTGCTTTAGCGACAATAGTCTGCTTTAGCGACTATAGTCTGCTTTAGCGACAATAGTCTGCTTTAGTAGTCTGCTTTAGCGACAATAGTCTGGTTTAGCGACAATAGTCTGCTTTAGCGCCTATAGTCTGCTTTAGCGACAATAGTCTGCTTTAGCGACTATAGTCTTCTTTAGTGACAATAGTCTGCTTTAGCGACTATAGTCTGCTTTAGCGACAACAGTCTGCTTTAGCGACAATAGTCTGCTTTAGTAGTCTGCTTTAGCAACTATAGTCTGCTTTAGCGACAATAGTCTGCTTTAGTAGTCTGCTTTAGCAACTATAGTCTGCTTTAGCGACAATAGTCTGCTTTAGCGACTATAGTCTGCTTCAGCGACTATAGTCTGCTTTAGTAGTCTGCTTTAGCGACTATAGTCTGCTTTAGCGACAATAGTCTGCTTTAGTAGTCTGCTTTAGCAACTATAGTCTGCTTTAGCGACAATAGTCTGCTTTAGCGACTATAGTCTGCTTTAGTAGTCTGCTTTAGCGACTATAGTCTGCTTCAGCGACTATAGTCTGCTTTAGTAGTCTGCTTTAGCGACTATAGTCTGCTTTAGCGACAATAGTCTGCGCAGGAAAGGGAATCCAAACATTATCACATCCTCTTAAGTAAGAGTATTTTTTTTAGCCTCTGAAAAAAACATGCCTTGCTCAAGAACATTCAAGCGAGTGTTCCGTGGAATACTCAAGCACAGGACACTTCTTACCCCAGCATTGCTCCTGATCATGATAAACAACAACAACAAAGTGTCAGAGGTTCTTAACCTTTTTGTCTCAGGGCCTTAATTTTGCACTACAGATTGTCTTAGGGCCCACTCAAATATCGACACTGAACTAGTAGTTTTACTCCCAATTGTCATCCTAATCAATAATTCTATCTAACCTACTTACGGGATCAACCTTGTCAAATGATATGCAACCATGTGTCAGTCACTAATATTGTTGTCAAGGCTTAGGTCGGGCTGATTACAAAACAATACTAATCATCCATCCATCCATCCATTTTCTACCGCTTGTCCCTTTCTGGGTCGCGGGGATGCTGGAGCTTGTCTCATACATACTACAAAAGAAGGGACTCATAAAAACTGATGAAAAATACAATAAATATGTTTCTTAACTAAACTGTCAATAAAATGTAAGTGCTACGAAAAATACAGCTTCACCACTTTAGTCAGCATTTCTGCGCTGAAGAAACTTCTCTCTGACTTCTTCTGTTTGTTTGATATTGTGACTAGTGCCAGATGTGGTGGAGGAGTGTATTACAACTGAGTGCAGCTATGTCCTTAATGGACCACAGCTGGGAAACAATATATTGGCCCTATGGTTAAGACTGTCCTACAGTTTTAATAGCCCAGGGAGGCATTCTCAAGGGGGATGAGGGGCAACAAAACATGAGTTTTGTGGTGACCTGCTTTGGCCATTGTTTATGTTGAGGGTTCCAATGGGCAGCGTTTACAGGAGAAGCGTCACTGGGTGACTAGAATTGAAGTGTTGGTTTGATCCCTGCCATAGTTTCTCATAGAAGTGAACAAGTACTACACCAAAGGTGTATTCAGTGTCCTCACCTGGAGTCCGGCAGTTGGGTTTGGTCAGGCCGTCTCATTGGACCTTTAACTGTCGAGATCTGCGAAAGAAATGAAATCAAAGTTTACGAGTTCTGCCGTGGGATCATTTTACTGACCATTGAAGCCATGTGATGCTAATCATCTCCTGCTTGGTTGCCAGATGCTGAGATTAGTCTGCTGAAGAAAGCCAAGCTCAGTCACAGGACGGACATGAAGGATGCATGAATGTGTCAAAAAGACAAGAGTGATGGGAGAGTGACAGAGACCTCTACTAGTACACCAAGGCTGATTGTCTGACACTCTAAAATGCTAGCAGGCCCACAGGAGATACTATTAGCAGCGCTGCCGTGTCAGTGGGGACAATTCCAATTACAGGATGGAGCAGATGTTTCTTGCTGGGGAAATGTGCTAGCAGGGACTCTAACATTTTAGTGTGGGCTCTGGGGTGGCATTGCTATGGTTTTATTCAACTAAGTTAAACATTCGCAGGGGATGCACGATATTATCAGCGGCCAGTAATCATGGACTGATACTAGCAATGAAGATAATTCCCATCATGAAAAATCAACTGATAAAATGGGCCGATAATAATAAATCATCATCATCTCCAATGTTCCGTCTAATTTTTCATGTGTGTGAGCAAACGCACAAACTCCCTGAGCATTGAGTGGAGGCCATGTGAGCGACATCAGACGTGCACACTGCGGCCACACCAGCGTCACACCTGGCCCAAAACTGACATCATAACAATTGAAATGTTTTATTCAAATCATTTTCTGATATAAGTGATTTTGCCCTCTTACAATGACAATAACAAAACAACATGTTTGTCATGAGCTATGTGCTAGTATTGTATGTCTGGCTGCGGGTCCTGCCTTTAAAAGAAATGTTACCCCTTTCAGAGATTACATTTAGTTCCTGTAACTTTCTGTCTGTAAAATACATCTTTTTAGTAGCATTTATGAAATCTAGTGACAATATTTCATGAATAATATCCTTAGATTAACATTCTTAATAAATGGCAGTAAAATAAGCACACATCTGATTGTGGAGTCCTAGCACCTCCAAAACCCTCAAATCTAAACTCCAAACATCCCAGAACAAGCTAGTCAGGTTACTTCTAGACCTCCACCCCAGATCCCACCTCACTCCTACCCACTTCTCTAAAGTGGGCTGGCTCAAGGTGGAGGACAGAGTTAAACAACTTGCACTGAGCCTAGTCTATAAAATCCGCTACACCTCCCTGATACCGAAGTACATGTCAAACTACTTCCTTAACGTAAATGACCGCCATAACCACAACACCAGGGGGTGCTCCACTAACCACGTTAAACCCAGATTCCGAACTAACAAAGGTCTTAACTCATTCTCTTTCTATGCCACATCAATGTGGAATGCGCTCCCAACAGGTATAAAAGAAAGGGCATCTCTATCCTCCTTCAAAACCGCAATAAAAGTTCAGCTCCAGGCAGCTACAACCCTAAACTAACACCCTCCCCGGATTGCTAATAATCAAATGTAAACAATCAAATGCAGATTCTTTTTCTTATGCCTTCTGATCTCTCTCTCTCTCTCTCTCTCTCTCTATGTCCACTACTTGATGTCCATATCCCCCCCCTCCCTCCACACCCCTGATTGTAAATAATGTAAATAATTCAATGTGATTATCTTGTGTGATGACTGTATTATGATGATAGTATATATGATAGTATATATCTGTATCATGAATCAATTTAAGTGGACCCCGACTTAAGCAAGTTGAAAAACTTATTCGGGTGTTACCATTTAGTGGTCAATTGTACAGAATATGTACTTCACTGTGCAACCTACTAATAAAAGTCTCAATCAATCAATCAATCAAAGTGTTACAACCTGGCATTTACACATTGTGTGGCGTTGGGGTTGTCCCACTTTTTTTGAGGCCATAAAGGCAGCACTGGCTAAGTGCCATGAGTGCGTGTGTTGGTGCAGGTGAGAGAGAGCGAGCGGCTTCTGTTGATATGACGGATGACAAAGTTGGTTTAAGCCTGGTTTGTATGGCAGAAAATGACCAGTTCTTGTTTTTGGTGTGGTTACAAACAGTTTTGCTCAATAAAGTGATTGATGGAATTCCTGTCTGTAAAGTGTCTCCACAGACCATAACTGAACTGTGTTGACAAGGATTGTTTTATTCATTGGGGCCACTCTTGTTGTCACCTGTCACTCACAGAGTTGCATTGCAAAATCATACAGAATAAATTGGAATGTGTTTATTTTGTTTAAAGTTCAGATGGGATTTTTGATTTCCTGCGCGGCATTCATTTGCTGTGCGCTTAGAGGGAACGTTGATCATCTCCATGTTTGTCGTTGTGTTGTCACCTGCCTCTTTGTGTTGTCACCTTCCTCTTTGTGTTGTCACCTGCCTCTTTGTGTTGTCCCCTGCCTCTTTGTGTTGTCACCTGCCTCTTTGTGTTGTCACCTGCCTCTTTGTGTTGTCACCTGCCTCTTTGTGTTGTCACCTGCCTCTTTGTGTTGTCACCTGCCTCTTTGTGTTGTCACCTGCCTCTTTGTGTTGTCACCTGCCTCTTTGTGTTGTCACCTGCCTCTTTGTGTTGTCACCTTCCTCTTTGTGTTGTCACCTGCCTCTTTGTGTTGTCACCTTCCTATTTGTGTTGTCACCTGCCTCTTTGTGTTGTCACCTGCCTCTTTGTGTTGTCACCTGCCTCTTTGTGTTGTCACCTTCCTCTTTGTGTTGTCACCTGCCTCTTTGTGTTGTCACCTGCCTCTTTGTGTTGTCCCCTGCCTCTTTGTGTTGTCACCTGCCTCTTTGTGTTGTCACCTGCCTCTTTGTGTTGTCACCTGCCTCTTTGTGTTGTCACCTGCCTCTTTGTGTTGTCACCTGCCTCTTTGTGTTGTCACCTGCCTCTTTGTGTTGTCACCTTCCTCTTTGTGTTGTCACCCACCTCTTTGTGTTGTCACCTTCCTCTTTGTGTTGTCACCTGCCTCTTTGTGTTGTCACCTGCCTCTTTGTGTTGTCACCTGCCTCTTTGTGTTGTCACCTTCCTCTTTGTGTTGTCACCTTCCTCTTTGTGTTGTCACCTGCCTCTTTGTGTTGTCCCCTGCCTCTTTGTGTTGTCACCTGCCTCTTTGTGTTGTCACCTGCCTCTTTGTGTTGTCACCTGCCTCTTTGTGTTGTCACCTGCCTCTTTGTGTTGTCACCTGCCTCTTTGTGTTGTCACCTGCCTCTTTGTGTTGTCACCTTCCTCTTTGTGTTGTCACCCGCCTCTTTGTGTTGTCACCTTCCTCTTTGTGTTGTCACCTGCCTCTTTGTGTTGTCACCTGCCTCTTTGTGTTGTCACCTGCCTCTTTGTGTTGTCACCTTCCTCTTTGTGTTGTCACCTTCCTCTTTGTGTTGTCACCTGCCTCTTTGTGTTGTCACCTTCCTCTTTGTGTTGTCACCTGCCTCTTTGTGTTGTCACCTGCCTCTTTGTGTTGTCACCTTCCTCTTTGTGTTGTCACCTTCCTCTTTGTGTTGTCACCTGCCTCTTTGTGTTGTCACCTTCCTCTTTGTGTTGTCACCTGCCTCTTTGTGTTGTCACCTGCCTCTTTGTGTTGTCACCTGCCTCTTTGTGTTGTCACCTGCCTCTTTGTGTTGTCACCTGCCTCTTTGTGTTGTCACCTGTCTCTTTGTGTTGTCACCTTCCTCTTTGTGTTGTCACCTGCCTCTTTGTGTTGTCACCTTCCTATTTGTGTTGTCACCTGCCTCTTTGTGTTGTCACCTGCCTCTTTGTGTTGTCACCTGCCTCTTTGTGTTGTCACCTGCCTCTTTGTGTTGTCACCTTCCTCTTTGTGTTGTCACCTTCCTCTTTGTGTTGTCACCTGCCTCTTTGTGTTGTCACCTGCCTCTTTGTGTTGTCACCTTCCTCTTTGTGTTGTCACCTGCCTCTTTGTGTTGTCACCTACCTCTTTGTGTTGTCACCTTCCTCTTTGTGTTGTCACCTTCCTCTTTGTGTTGTCACCTTCCTCTTTGTGTTGTCACCTGCCTCTTTGTGTTGTCACCTGCCTCTTTGTGTTGTCACCTGCCTCTTTGTGTTGTCACCTTGCTCTTTGTGTTGTCACCTTCCTCTTTGTGTTGTCACCTGCCTCTTTGTGTTGTCACCTGCCTCTTTGTGTTGTCACCTGCCTCTTTGTGTTGTCACCTGCCTCTTTGTGTTGTCACCTTCCTCTTTGTGTTGTCACCTGCCTCTTTGTGTTGTCACCTTCCCTCTTTGTGTTGTCACCTGCCTCTTTGTGTTGTCACCTGCCTCTTTGTGTTGTCACCTTCCTCTTTGTGTTGTCACCTGCCTCTTTGTGTTGTCACCTGCCTCTTTGTGTTGTCACCTGCCTCTTTGTGTTGTCACCTTCCTCTTTGTGTTGTCACCTTCCTCTTTGTGTTGTCACCTGCCTCTTTGTGTTGTCACCTTCCTCTTTGTGTTGTCACCTGCCTCTTTGTGTTGTCACCTGCCTCTTTGTGTTGTCACCTTGCTCTTTGTGTTGTCACCTTCCTCTTTGTGTTGTCACCTGCCTCTTTGTGTTGTCACCTGCCTCTTTGTGTTGTCACCTGCCTCTTTGTGTTGTCACCTGCCTCTTTGTGTTGTCACCTGCCTCTTTGTGTTGTCACCTGTCTCTTTGTGTTGTCACCTTCCTCTTTGTGTTGTCACCTGCCTCTTTGTGTTGTCACCTTCCTATTTGTGTTGTCACCTGCCTCTTTGTGTTGTCACCTGCCTCTTTGTGTTGTCACCTGCCTCTTTGTGTTGTCACCTTCCTCTTTGTGTTGTCACCTGCCTCTTTGTGTTGTCACCTGCCTCTTTGTGTTGTCACCTTCCTCTTTGTGTTGTCACCTGCCTCTTTGTGTTGTCACCTACCTCTTTGTGTTGTCACCTTCCTCTTTGTGTTGTCACCTTCCTCTTTGTGTTGTCACCTGCCTCTTTGTGTTGTCACCTGCCTCTTTGTGTTGTCACCTGCCTCTTTGTGTTGTCACCTGCCTCTTTGTGTTGTCACCTTCCTCTTTGTGTTGTCACCTGCCTCTTTGTGTTGTCACCTGCCTCTTTGTGTTGTCACCTGCCTCTTTGTGTTGTCACCTTCCTCTTTGTGTTGTCACCTTCCTCTTTGTGTTGTCACCTGCCTGTTTGTGTTGTCACCTTCCCTCTTTGTGTTGTCACCTGCCTCTTTGTGTTGTCACCTGCCTCTTTGTGTTGTCACCTGCCTCTTTGGAATCTGTTACCTCTGCTTAATAAAGAGACCGAATGTGCTTGATGGCTGTCGTATCTTCTTGTCAACAAACAGGGTATTGTTTGGATGGCAAGTGTGTCACTTCAATCACTGATCTGTTGTTCAACATTCCCATTGTGTACGTGTATGTTGTTGGTGGAGCCACCTTAACACACACCTGTTAATCATTTATTCCTGACTACTTAAGCTCTCCAATCCATTCACTCCGCGCCAGTAGATTCCTGATGTTTCACCCTTCCAGTGGTGTCCATCTCCTCTGCTTTGGCTACTCATTCATTGTGGCTCTGCCCCGGCATTGCTGTGTAGTGTTAACTGTTTTCCCTCCACACCTTTTGTGTGCGATTTCTGTTTCTTCACACTTTTTCTGTTCATCCTTTGTTATTTTTCCTCACGACGCTGCGCTTTTTGTTATTACTGTCTGTTCTGTTACAACTAAAAGTTGTAAACTCTTGTTGTTGAAATGTGTTGTGCTTAAATAAGCTTGTTATGTAATTAATATTATTACATGTGTATTTGTCGCCATCATGTGGTCATGGCAGTTAATACATCTTTGAGAAGTGTGTATTTTGAATCAAACTTTATTGACCGGAAGTTACATAAGCCAAGCAGAGAAATCTCCGGTTCCAGCACGTACTTTATGGTGGTTATTTTCGAAGAAAAACTGCATATATCCTTTGTTTAAGGTTGCATCGCCGGTATGTATCATAAGTTGAACTTTGAAACTTGGTTTTTGTATAAAATATTTCGAGCTAAATTTATGATTTTTGATGTATGATCTTTGCCATACTCATTAGCAATAATTTGCGATGTCATCTAAGATGGCGTCGTAGTACAATTTCACTTTGTTTACCTTCTCATGTCTTGTAAGGTAGCATTACAGCATATATATGAATACATTTGCATAACATATTTATATATTGACTGTATTGTTTGTCTTTTTAGTTTCACCCTTTTGAATGTCATTAAACCTGCTGACAACGCTCATCGGTCTCCAGAGTCGTGACGTAAGAAAGGTGTTAAACAGCCCTTGCATCACACATGCACCCCTAACGGCACACTGTCATTATTATTTTTCTCTGCGTTGGGCTCCTCCAGCAAAGCCGATCATGACATAAAGGGCATTATGAATATATTCTGTCAATTAAAGTGTTTTTACAAAATGTATAACAATTCAAAAAGATCATAAGTTAAGATATGGTGACATATTACGCTGAAAATTCTATTTTCTGACACCAAAAACGACTTGTTGCCATACTTTGAGAGCTATTAGTCTGTTAGGGCAAGGAAGCACCTTTTTTTTGTATCTGCCAGTCATCAATAATAACATTTAAAAAGCTTTTTCATGTAACCTTTAAACATGCGTCCATTTCCTATTAATGTATCATACTGCTTTATTTTAAGCGCGTTCCATCTTCAGACTGCCAGCCTCGATCTCACATCACAGACAAAAGAGTCAAGGATTTGCATAGCTGAGCTTTTTACTTGGCTTTCATCCCAAACGTGTGTAACTTAGCCAGAATGAAACAAATACTGAACATTATGTTAGCAAAGTAACTCACATCTACTTTATCATAATAACGCCTTTCTTATGACATAAAGGTCAAAACAGCACACATTAAAGAAGGAGCTGACAAGGAAGGATTTGTATTTGATGTGATGTCAATACATGATTATACCATTACTGTCATTATATATCACATGTATTTTGCCTAATGATGGATAATTGGAAAAAAAACATTTTGTTGAATGTAATATTTTAGACGCATGGGTTCTTGGGTGACAGTGTGTTGTTTTGTTTTGTTTTTTAGCAGTTAGACTTGCAGTTAGACTTCCTACTTCCTGTCTGTTGCAGGAAGTAATGTCATCCTGACAGCCAAAAATGAGGCTAAAATACTTGCAGTGCATTTAAAAAAAACACATTTACATTGACAGCTAAGCAACACATTTAATTACCGTTCATTTTCTTATAGGTCAACTGTTTTGTGGTTTGTTATGACTTCTTTAGGATGATACACACCGTACACAAGTACTAAAGCCAAAAGCAGTGAAGTTGTCACGTCGTGTAAATGGTAAATAAAAAGAGATTACAACAAATCCTTTTCAACTTATATTCAATTGAATAGACTGCAAAGACAAGATATTTCTCTTCACTTTTCTTATAATAAAGCTGACAGTTGACATTGGAATATTTAAGAGTGAGGAAATTTCACGACTGGATTTGTTGCACAGGTGGTTTCCTGTGACAGTTCCACGCTGGAAATCACTGAGAGTGGCCCATTCTTTCACAAATGTTTGTAGAAACAGTCTCCCTTCCTAAGTGCTTGATTTGATACACCTGTGATTAGTGATTAGGACACCTGATTCTCATCATTTGGATGGCTGGCCAAATACTTTTGGCAATATAGTGTACGTTGCATTGTTGAACAGTGTTGGGACGCCGTTAGTTTTGGCGGTAACTAGTAATCTAACGCGTTATTTTTTTATATTCAGTAACTCAGTTACCGTTACTACATGATGCGTTACTGCGTTATTTTACGTTATTTTTTATGTAGTATCGGCTAGAAACAGAAGCGCTGCGGTGTCTTTCTTCTAAATCTTCCTCTGTCACACGCCGGAGAGAAGAAAAGAGGCGTGTGTGTGTGTGTCTGGGTGTGTCTGTGGGGGGGGGGGGGGGGGGGGACACACACACGTGTTCCGCGGTTTGATATATAAAACAAAACAAAAAGGTTGTTCGCATGCACGTTCATTCCACACACAGCGTGGTCATGGCGAGCGGAGTAACGGAGGAGCTTGAACGCCCCGCGCCATTTAATCGGTGTGTTTATAAGAGCAGACTCCATTGTGCAAGACGAGGGTTTTAAACACATGCTGAACGTGCTTGAGCCACGTTACAACATCCCGCCGCGCACCCACTTCAGCGATAAGATTGTGCCAGATCTTTATGAGCAGGAGAAGAAAAAAGTTGTGGATGATGAACTATCCCGAGCATCACCTGTTGCGCTCACGACAGACTGGTCCAGGGAAACTATGTGACGATAAGCGCTCACTTTATCACAGCAGACTGGCAGATGAGAAGACACACCCCCTCTACGAGAGTCACCTTGCGCAGGTACTGACACAAGCAGTGGAGGAATGGAAGATAAAGATATCCCAGTCACAAGTGATAATGCCAAACATCACATAAATGCAGTGAATGAGGCAGGACTGGGACCACAGGTAGGTGCTTTGCACATGTAGTCAATTTGGCATCACATCTCAGTCAATAGGATGGATCAGGAAGGAGGTTTCCTAGCACAACAGCTGCTCATGTACTTAAGACAAAGCAAGAAATGCTAAAACTGCCTACTCATAAAGCTCATACATGATGTCCCAACGAAGTGGAACTCCACTTATGATATGTTGGAGCAGCAGGCAGCTATATACTCTGCATTGACCCACAAAACCCTGAAGAAAATGTCAAAGACATCATCAACCTGTCTGGTGATGATGTGAGAGTGGCAGAGGAGGTCCTCCAGGTGCTTACACCCCTCAAAACTGTTACATCTCTACTGAGCACTGAAACTTCACCATCTGTGTCAATGATTCTGCCACTGAAAACAAGGATTGTACAATCCATGACTCCAAGTGTGGAAGACAGCAGCATCAGGCTTTCACTATGTTTCAAGGAAGATGATGTGCCTTCTCATGTTGCACTTTAACTTGTTTTTTATTAATGGTCATTGGTCCAAGTTTAAAGAAAGGAGAAATGCCTTTTTATGTTGCACTGTTTTTCATTAATTATGTTAAAATGAAAATAAAAATGCATGTCAAGTTGATCAACTGATTGTATTATTCTCCAGTGCAATAACAGTACTGAAATGAAGGCTAAAAGGGCATTAATGGGAGCTTTAAAAAAAAATAAGAAAAAAATAAGTAACTAAATAGTTACTTTTCACAGTAACGCATTACTTTTTGATGTAAGTAACTGAGTTAGTAACTGAGTTACTTTTGAAATCAAGTAACTAGTAATTGTAACTAGTTACTGGTTTTCATGAACTAACCCGACACTGTTGTTGAACCAGGAAGAGCGTGAGTTATTATGATTGCAGCTCTTTCGAATGTCAGGGATTGTCAAACTGTGGTACTAGTACTAGTACCACTACTGCTATGCCAGCTCTATCTAGTAGTACGCCAAAGAATTCAATGTTGTAATGTTACAGTTTGATTTTCCTAGACTCGAACACAGTGTTACTATTCAAACTGTGTGTAATGTTACAATATATTTGCTAGTAAAACCTGCTTTGTTTGGAATGAATACTTAGGTCTACTACACTACTGTATTTAATGTTGTCATTATGGTGGTACTTAATGAATACTTACGTCTACTACACTACTGTATTTAATGTTGTCATTATGGTGGTACTTAATGAATAGTTAGGTCTACTACACTACTGGATTTAATGTTGTCATTATGGTGGTACTTAATGAATACTTAGGTCTACTACACTACTGTATTTAATGTTGTCATTATGGTGGTACTTAATGAATACTTAGGTCTACTACACTACTGTATTTAATGTTGTCATTATGGTGGTACTTAATGAATACTTAGGTCTACTACACTACTGTATTTAATGTTGTCATTATGGTGGTACTTAATGAATACTTAGGTCTACTACACTACTGTATTTAATGTTGTCATTATGGTGGTACTTAATGAATACTTAGGTCTACTACACTACTGTATTTAATGTTGTCATTATGGTGGTACTTAATGAATACTTAGGTCTACTACACTACTGTATTTAATGTTGTCATTATGGTGGTACTTAATGAATACTTAGGTCTACTACACTACTGTATTTAATGTTGTCATTATGGTGGTACTTAATGAATACTTAGGTCTACTACACTACTGTGTGTAATGTTGTCATTATGGTGGTACTTAATGAATACTTAGGTCTACTACACTACTGTATTTAATGATGTCATCATGGTGGTACTTAATGAATACTTAGGTCTACTACACTACTGTATTTAATGTTGTCATTATGGTGGTACTTAATGAATACTTAGGTCTACTACACTACTGTATTTAATGATGTCATCATGGTGGTACTTAATGAATACTTAGGTCTACTACACTACTGTATTTAATGTTGTCATTATGGTGGTACTTAATGAATACTTAGGTCTACTACACTACTGTATTTAATGTTGTCATTATGGTGGTACTTAATGAATACTTAGGTCTACTACACTACTGTATTTAATGTTGTCATGATGGTGGTACTTAATGAATACTTAGGTCTACTACACTACTGTATTTAATGTTGTCATGATGGTGGTACTTAATGAATACTTAGGTCTACTACACTACTGTATTTAATGTTGTCATTATGGTGGTACTTAATGAATACTTAGGTCTACTACACTACTGTATTTAATGTTGTCATGGTGGTACTTAATGAATACTTAGGTCTACTACACTACTGTATTTAATGTTGTCATGATGGTGGTACTTAATGCATACTTAGGTCTACTACACTACTGTATTTAATGTTGTCATTATGGTGGTACTTAATGAATACTTAGGTCTACTACACTACTGTATTTAACACTAGAAGTCCCAGCATTTTTCTGTCTACCTAGAAGACCCAGAGAGGGGTCATTTGGCCCGACGCTTTTCCCGAATACACTAATCACTCATTTTGTTATGGTAATGAGGCTGTTAGGGGCAGTTTGTCTAGGTAGACAGAAAAATTATACATGTGGGAAATGCCGAAAGGAGCAATGGCAGTGCCAGGATTGTGAGTGACTGCTCAAATGTATGTCAGTCACGTTTACATGGACATGGTTTTTCATTCTTTGTAAATATGCTTTTTTCTTTGTAAATTTTTTTTTTTAAACTATTTTTGGCACACAAAAATAACAATTGCTTCTGCAACAACCCTCCACACCAAAACTGGGAAAACAGTTGCTTTTTCATTCTTTGTAAATATGTTTTGTTTTGTATTTTTTTTAACAATAAATGTCAGAGTGTTGATCCCTTCATTCTGTTGATCCTTGCAAAAACACACACAACCTACCTCAGAACTAAAGCTTGAGCTGTAAGGTCCCCTCCCCCACACAGGCTCAAGTGGCCCCCTGCCGTGTGCCACTAACAGCCACATTTTCATAACAAAAGGAGTGTCCACAGGGGGGACTAGGGGTCAAATGACCCTCTTGTGTGTTTTCTAGGTAAAAATGTCAATTGACCCTTCTCTGGGACTTCGCGTGTTAATGTTGTCATTATGGTGGTACTTAATGAATACTTAGGTCTACTACACTACTGTATTTAATGTTGTCATGATGGTGGTACTTAATGAATACTTAGGTCTACTACACTACTGTGTGTAATGTTGTCATTATGGTGGTACTTAATGAATACTTAGGTCTACTGCACTACTGTATTTAATGTTGTCATTATGGTGGTACTTAATGAATACTTATGTCTACTACACTACTGTATTTAATGATGTCATCATGGTGGTACTTAATGAATACTTAGGTCTACTACACTACTGTATTTAATGTTGTCATTATGGTGGTACTTAATGAATACTTAGGTCTACTACACTACTGTATTTAATGTTGTCATTATGGTGGTACTTAATGAATACTTAGGTCTACTACACTACTGTATTTAATGTTGTCATTATGGTGGTACTTAATGAATACTTAGGTCTACTACACTACTGTATTTAATGTTGTCATTATGGTGGTACTTAATGAATACTTAGGTCTACTACACTACTGTATTTAATGTTGTCATTATGGTGGTACTTAATGAATACTTAGGTCTACTACACTACTGTGTGTAATGTTGTCATTATGGTGGTACTTAATGAATACTTAGGTCTACTACACTACTGTGTGTAATGTTGTCATTATGGTGGTACTTAATGAATACTTAGGTCTACTACACTACTGTATTTAATGTTGTCATTATGGTGGTACTTAATGAATACTTAGGTCTACTACACTACTGTATTTAATGTTGTCATTATGGTGGTACTTAATGAATACTTAGGTCTACTACACTACTGTATTTAATGTTGTCATTATGGTGGTACTTAATGAATACTTAGGTCTACTACACTACTGTATTTAATGTTGTCATGATGGTGGTACTTAATGAATACTTAGGTCTACTACACTACTGTATTTAATGTTGTCATTATGGTGGTACTTAATGGATACTTAGACTACTACACTACTGTATTTAATGTTGTCATTATGGTGGTACTTAATGAATACTTAGGTCTACTACACTACTGTATTTAATGTTGTCATTATGGTGGTACTTAATGAATACTTAGGTCTACTACACTACTGTATTTAATGATGTCATCATGGTGGTACTTAATGAATACTTAGGTCTACTACACCACTGTATTTAATGTTGTCATGGTGGTACTTAATGAATACTTAGACTACTGTGGTACTTGTTGAACAACATTAAAAGGGGCCACTGCTCAAGGCAGCACATCACGTTTGAGGGTGTCTCCATGTTGTGGTCAAATAGAATTATAATCATCTTTTCATTGTCAAGTTTATGGCTTTTGGCCACTGGAGTGTAGGAATAAGTCATCATATTTGACATTACACATAAGGATTGTTTGGAAGGTGTACATTTAGTGTAAACCACACGCTGAGTCAGCACCGAGGGCCGTTAAACACAGCTGAGCTTGGCCAAGGCCCCTGGGAGCCTGCTGCTGACGTAGAAGATCATTTATTTATAACTTGGAATCAATCACCTCCACGTCAATAAGAGCTGCTCTCTGTGACCTAAGTGCTTTTTTATAGCCCCAATCTTGACCTTTTTATAGCCCCAATTCTGACTTTTTTTTAAACCCCTACGCTTACCAAAAGTGTCCATAAACACAAGGATGATAAATGATGAGTACATTTATCTTACTCGGGTGTGGATAGAAGACGTAGTGAAAACATCACCGTGTGACATGTTTGAAATGTGTGCATGTCTGTGATGACTTATATCATTAGTCATAGATGACTTATATCATTAGTCATAGATGACTTATATCATTAGTCATAGATGACTTATATCATTAGTCATAGATGACTCATATCATTAGTCATAGATGGCTTATATCATTAGTCATAGATGACTTATATCATTAGTCATAGATGACTTATATCATTAGTCATAGATGACTTATATCATTAGTCATAGATGACTTATATCATTAGTCATAGATGACTTATATCATTAGTCATAGATGACTCATATCATTAGTCATAGATGACTTCTATCATTAGTCATAGATGACTTATATCATTAGTCATAGATGGCTTATATCATTAGTCATAACTTACTTATATCATTAGTCATAGATGACTTATATCATTAGTCATAGATGACTTATATCATTAGTCATAGATGACTTATATCATTAGTCATAGATGACTTATATCATTAGTCATAGATTACTTATATCATTAGTCATAGATGGTGTGTGTGTGCAGAAAACATCGCACAGGGCGATGTGATGCGTCTAGTGCAGTAGCTTTGGAGTAGTAGTACCTGTAGTTAGTGCATGCTGCATGCCGCTTTTGCTTGCTATGCTGCATGCTGCTTCTGCCTGATACTCATTGCTTTCAGCTAGTGCCGCCGGCTAGCCCTCTGTCTCAGAGGGCGAAAAGAGGAGCCGAGTGCATAAGCCTCCTCAGCCGGTACATAGCCTCTCCATTGTCAAGACTCGTACATGCCTCCTCGTGGCCACACACGGTAACTGGAACCTCGCGGTTCCAGGCTAAGTTGTACGGGATCTCGGAGCAGCAGGGGGCCCCAGAGACGGGGCATGCAGGCCCACCGGTGTGTGGACATGCCCTGGTGCCCAGTCAACCCCTGTCCCAGCTATGGGTAAATAACCCCAGCTATGGGCGAATAGTGAAAACCGCCTCAACGGTGGACCAGGCGGAAGATGGCGGCAGCGGAATGCACCACAACGGCTGGGAAGGCGGATGAAGGCTGCAGCAAAGACGGGTCCCCAGTCGTCTTGGTCTCCATGCCACTGGACCCTGGCCCGCTCAATGCCAAGGACTGTGTGGTGGCTGACCGTGCACCAGTCTCCCCACATTAAAAGATTCCACGCACAGGCGTCCTCCACTACGGAGGACAGTCATACTCGTTTCGAGTGACCGCCGCCGACGACGACGAGTCATAGATGACTTATATCATTAGTCATAGATGACATATATCATTAGTCATAGATGGCTTATATCATTAGTCATAGATGACATATATCATTAGTCATAGATGGCTTATATCATTAGTCATAGATGACATATCATTAGTCATAAATGACTTATATCATTAGTCATAGATGACTTATATCATTAGTCATAGATGACTTATATCATTAGTCATAGATGACTTATATCATTAGTCATAGATGACTTATATCATTAGTCATAGATGACTTATATCATTAGTCATAGATGACTTATATCATTAGTCATAAATGACTTATATCATTAGTCATAGATGACTTATATCATTAGTCATAGATGACTTATATCATTAGTCATAGATGACTTATGTCATTAGTCATAGATGACTTATATCATTAGTCATAGATGACTTATATCATTAGTCATAGATGACTTATATCATTAGTCATAGATGGCTTATATCATTAGTCATAAATTACTTATATCATTAGTCATAGATGACTTATATCATTAGTCATAAATGACTTATATCATTAGTCATAGATGACTTATATCATTAGTCATAGATGACTTATATCATTAGTCATAGATGACTTATATCATTAGTCATAGATGACGTATATCATTAGTCATAGATGACTTATATCATTAGTCATAGATGACTTATATCATTAGTCATAAATGACTTATATCATTAGTCATAGATGACTTATATCATTAGTCATAGATGACTTATATCATTAGTCATAGATGACTTATATCATTAGTCATAGATGACTTATATCATTAGTCATAAATGACTTATGTCATTAGTCATAGATGACTTATGTCATTAGTCATAAATGACTTATATCATTAGTCATAGATGACTTATATCATTGGTCATAGATGACTTATATCATTAGTCATAGATGACTTATATCATTAGTCATAGATGACATATCATTAGTCATAGATGACTTATGTCATTAGTCATAGATGACATATCATTAGTCATAGATGACTTATATCATTAGTCATAGATGACTTATATCATTAGTCATAGATGACTTATATCATTAGTCATAAATGACTTATATCATTAGTCATAGATGAATTATATCATTAGTCATAGATGACTCATATCATTAGTCATAGATGACTTCTATCATTAGTCATAGATGACTTCTATCATTAGTCATAGATGACTTATATCATTAGTCTCACTTGAGGTTATGGCGCCCCTCAGACGGCTGCTTGTAACATTTTATTTTTCTAATAATATTATAACATTATTGAATCCATATTTTTAAATAGATTACTGTTATTTTTTTAAGTACAACTTTAATAAAAACAATAACTAAAAGTGGATTGACAAATGTTTTAAAGCAGCAGTCGACACAAGTTGACTTTATAAGTTTCATTGTATCATTAAACCAGATCCAATAGTTTTTACAAAGTGTGTGAAAATAGCATCTAAACATCACAAAATGCCACAAATTCATTTTAGTGGTGGTGACACAAGGACTAGATCTATCATATTACCATGTGTTCATTTATTATTTGTCTAAGACCACAGCTGTCAATCATAGTCTGGAGCGCCACACTCGGAGGGTGTGAGGCGTATGTTAGCTCCATGCTAACACTTGAAGTTGTTGCCCTTTGTGTTCAATGCTATTCACTTATGGTACGACCCAGTTCATTCTTAACTTTTACTACGTTAAATTGGCTTTGAGTTTCCCGTGCGCTTCTGAGCCGCACTACTTTTTGTGTATTTTGCCTCGTTTCAGGTTTAAAAGACTTTGACGCTGCTTCTTTCTCTTCCTGTCTTTTTGCATCCTGGAAAAACAACCATTGCTATAATGCCACCAGCATCTTACTGTGGAGATCTTCCTCCCTCCGGGTTCCATGGACCACCAAGAATAGACATGACGGCGAGCAGTTTGTGACTTTGTTTTATTCTTTCAATAAAACCTTCGTCTTGTCGGGTCGCTTTTCAGCTCCTCCTCCACTGCTCGCTCTTCGGTTGCTTTTCAGCTTCCCGCGTCGTCGCCTTCGTCGCCTTTGCCCTGCCTCGCTGCAGGTCTGCCGGCCCCGCCTCCTCACAGTTACATTATCACTTTATTTGATTATAATTGTTGATTACCAATAACCTGATGGATACTTTGCTTAAAAATCAGGCAAATAGCATATAAGCTATTGTCTTTTTATTTATTTCAAGGATGGCTTGATAAAAAATAACTTTGTATGTAAATAACTGCTGTCAGAACTGAAAGAACAAATATATTTAGCACAAAAGAGTGTTTGATTGATGTAGAATATTTATTTCCCAGCCAGCACCCAGGCTTCCGGTTTGACACCTGAGTTACCTAAAAGTATTTATCTCAGTCACACCTTTTGGACAGTTGGAGGCGTCTTGCAGTTAATTTCAGTTTCAGCATCTTCTGAGGCACACAATCATTCATTCCTCTTTGAAAGTGTGCCTCAGTGACTTGTGGAATAACTCAAACATAAACGGGTGGCTGTCAATGTTCTTTGTATTGAAGTGAAGACAACTTGTTGTGTATTTTAAACACACAGTTGTTTCAGTAATATTATAAATGGAGCATTGTTTTGGCGGTTGTTTCACCATATGGTGTGGTCAATTCCAGTAACATGTACATGTTGAATATTGCTATACTCACAGTGAATGACTTGTGTTACTTTCTCAATGATTGTGTACAACTACACAATTTACTGTGACTTAGGTACAAGAAGGAATTGTAATTGTGCCTTGAAAAACAACATTTAACTCTAAAATCACTGCTGTCATGTTACATTGTTGCAACTTTATTGTTTAACTGTAAAAAATGTCATCTCATTCCAAGATTGTGCTGCTGGTTGGAGTAGGTCTGGGCTCTTGTGTTCCCCTTTTGTCTTCTTGTGTCCCTCTTCTTTTCATGTCTTGCTTGCATCAGCTCTGTGCTCTTTTCATGTATTTTATGCCCTCTGTCTTCTTTATTTATTCCCCTCTTGTTTTCATGTTTTGTTTTGTTGTTTACCTTATTTTGTGTGAACTTGTTGTATCTGCACTGCAAGCACATACACAAAGAACGTCTATTCTAACACACACACAGGTGTAACTTTATTGTGCTGTAACTTC